>NC_052614.1:70383080-70573618 GCF_016545825.1 Eucalyptus grandis
GCCCATGTTGATTTAATTGATAGCAATGCCTTGATTCTGCAGTTCGACAGAAGGATCATAATTTAATTTCCGAGGGCAGAGATTATCAAGATCTTCTCCTCTACTTTATGGTTTGCAGAAGAGATTTCTAGTCTATTTAGGCAAAAGTCCATCTATAATGCATTTCAATTATGAAATTTATGCAGCTAATTCAGTTGAATAAGACATTTGATGCTTGGATTGAATTATGTTTGATGGGGTTCAAGCAATTTGTTACGAGTATCATTTTCGGTATATGTAACGTAAACAAGAATAGCTTTGAGAACCTGTTAATGCATGGTATTTGTTTTATCCATGTTATCCCTGTATGCGTGCGTGTCCATCGGTGAGCACGTGTGTTTCGGGTGGTGCGGGAGAGGGGTATTTCTGTTTAACTTCTCTTTGGATGGTTATTTGGTTTTGGTTCTTCTTCCTTTTTATTTTTTTTGTTACGAAAATATAGCGTTTTTCGCATTGCCCTTGCCCTTTTTGGAATCTTAGATAAAGAAGGCTTTGAGAGGAATTAGGGTGGAAACCACTCATCTACGATATCAAAGAAATTGCAAGATAACTGAATTGTCCAATGAGCCAATGAGCTTGAGGACTTTTTTCTTTTGCATTGCTCTATCTGGTCCTACCCTGGTTTATAATGCATGTATTGTAGCACAAAGTTCATTTTGTATTTGGGAAAGAAGATTAGATGTTGAAGACCCTAACGTTTAATTTTGTATGGCATTGATATATCAGGAGCAAAACGCGATAACTTGAAATATTCCTGTGCCTCTCTTGTGGCAAAAATTGTGTTCAGGAATGCTTCATATGTATTGAAAAAATGGACTCCATTTTGGATGGGTTACCATTAAGTTATATGTTTCCACCTGCTACTCTGGCAAAGTAAATGTTCTTTGAACAACTTCCCCATTTCCGTAGTGTCGACGGTCCCTTTTATGAAAGTTTCTTTTCAGGAAAACTATGATGTGACTCATCAAGTGTCACGCCCCGATCCTCCGAGTGCGCGAACATCCCACTCTGGTCGATAGAAATGCGACTTCCCAGGACACGTCGCCGACCCATTCATTTTTATTACGCATGCGGAAGCGAAACAAATCCCCTGACAACATTAAACTTGGGATAGAAAAGCAGGCAATCAATCACAACCAAACAAGCTTTCTTATAAACACATAGGTTTATATACAACACTAGATTGTCTACAAAATAGACAGGCTCAACAACTAGGGAACTGTCCTATGACCAACTTGTCAGACACGTTCACCGATTCTTCAGCCTCCACCTTCGAACTCCAGACTTCCGGTCCTCCACGACCGTCATCTAGGGACCTGAAATATTATCCCACAACCGGGATGAGACTACGTCTCAGCGAGTCCTACCATCTAAAACTCAATTAGGAAGAAAATACGCCTCAGGGCGCTCTAGCCACACAAATAGGATAGAGGGCTTACCTCGCCTCAGTCCCTTTCCTGCACGTCAGTACAATTCATATTCAAACAATGCTCGCACAAGCTGAAACTACCGACATACCCATCGGTCTATCAATTCAGTCAATCCAATTGATATCATACGATCCACATATCTATCAATTCATATCATCTATTAAACCATACCATCTATTCATCCATCAATACAATTACGGCTCGCACAAGCTGAAATGGATGCAATGCTCTCACAAGCCGATATAGATGGTAGCTCGCACAGCGATATATACATAGATGATAGCTCGCACAAGCGATATATGGATCGTTGCTCTCACAAGCTGATAAACGATCATTGCTCTCACAAGCCGATGATATATATAGATCGTGCTCGCACAAGCCGATAAAACGATCTTAGCTCACCGTGGCTGCCATATATATGTATATGTGTATATCATAATTGCTCGCCAAGCCGATACATATATATAAACCAATTCATATCTCAATTCAATCAATCAATCAATCCAATCGATTCAAACGGGTCACACAAACCAATTACGGTGCTAAAAGCTAACACCGGGTATTTTCAAGTTAAATACCACAACTTCATGAATTTCACACAATTCCACACTTTTGGAATTATTCACCATAATCATCAATCACTCAATTTCTCAATTTAAACATACAATTAACACAAACCGACCGCACCGCGATCATTGCAATTTAACGACCGGCCATCCCAAGCATAATTTTCGAAATTATTAAATAATTAAATTTAATTCCGAAAATTAAATAATTAAATAATATATTATAATAATATAAAATAATAAAATAATATTTAAAAATTCGAAATAATTATTTAATTAAAAATAATCAATTAGGGCTTAAATTAGATTACACTAATTTAAACATACAATTAGCCCTAATTAAACATCCATTAAACTAATCATACAACTAATCTAATTTACATTAAAATAATCTAATCTAACCACCTAAACCTAATTAGACTAATCTAAACACCCCTTAAGCGTCATTAACTCACTAAGCAAGAATTAGAGATAAACTCACCGGATTAACATTCCGGCGAGTCCACGGCGAATGCGACGCCAAGGCGGTCGATAAACCCCAAAGCGGCGACACCAACGGAGGCCGGGAAGACACTCAAAACGGGCCTCGAAGTCTCCAAAACCTTGCTGTCTTCCGCTTCGATCCTGACGGAACAACTGGCAGAGAAGAAACCAAAGAACTTCAACGGCGAAAACGGGCCGATCGGAGTTCGACAGCGGGTGGTTGGCAACCAATGGCTCCCGGGGTCTTGGGGATCTTGTAGGAGGTTGGGATGGGCAAAGGAAGGGTCGGAAAGGGGCGAAACAGCAAGAAAACGCGGAACAGGCGGAGCAGGGCGGAACTGGACGGTCCCGGCGAGTGGCGGCTTCGGGCGGCCGTACAGGACGGAGAATCGTTTCGGCGAGCGGCGAGGTGCTCCGGAACGGTCTGGATGTCTTCTTCGTGACGATGTGTGGCTCGCTTGCTGATTCAACCGGGAAATTAACTTTTTACTCGGATCTTTGGCGAAAGGTCGGCTGGAGCAGAAACTGGAACGAGGGGAAAACAGAGGAGGAAAACGGCCGACGATGGCCTTCCGGGCGTGCGACGATGGAGGGGCTGGTGAGCTCGGTTTCCTCTGGTTCTCTTGAGCTTTTCCTAAGCCTCAACCATGGAGAAAGCCATGAATAAAGGAAGAAGATGAAGATGGAGAGAGGAGGAAATGGTCGCACGGCAAGGAGAGGGAGGAGAGAGACAACCGAATAGAGAGAGGGAGGAGAGAGAAGGAAGATGGGACCACTTTTCTCTCTCTCTCTCTCATGGCCCACCATGACCTCATGGATGATGTCACCTTCCACTATCTCCCACAACCTCATTCCAATGGGTTCAATTTCATTTTCCGCCGGGGTCCAATTCTTGTACACTTAATTTAATCAATTCTCAATCAATTCTATTCAATCAAGCTCAATTAAATTAACCCATGTGTCCTCGGCCTTCTCATGACATTTCCCCATCAAATGATCCAACTTGCATCCCGAAGATTCGATAAAAAATGGCCCTCGACAATCCCGAACATAAACTACCTTACTTTGCTTTTTCCGCCGAAATCTCGGTTTGTTGTAAAATCTTCCGGAGATGAGTCGACATTCCTAAAATGAATTGTGACTTGACAGAACTTCCAATTTCTGTAATCGGGTTCAATTTCACTTAAATTCAATCCTGCGCGACTTTAGCGCGTCTAATCTACCGGTAGCTTTTAGGAATTTTCTCAGGTTGACCGCCGTGGTTGATTATTCTCAAGCCACAAAGTGCATCTTCGACACATTGACGACTCTTGGTTGTCGTAGAAATCTCAAGGTTTCAAATACGGACACAGGGCAAAACGATGAGAAATCGGTCTAGTGCCGATCAACCAACAATGTGCAATTAGGTGGAATCACCCACACCGAATTACATGGTTCTCGTTGAATCGACCTATCTCCGGTCTCTAATCGGGTCCAGGCCGCAATGACCCTTGCGGACATTAGTACGGTCGAGCGAATCGTTTCGGTCGAATTCTCAAGTCTATTGCGTTTAGATTCCTTAACGGCTTCACCTAATAGACTAGTTATCTCGTGAGTGGCCAACTCAGAGAAGAGAGCTATAGACGCGAAGATGAAATGCCCGACTTATTTAATTGAAACCAGAATTGGAAAATCGGGATGTCACATCAAGTAAACAAAAAAATGAAGGAAACATTGATGTGAGATATGCTCGTAAGAGCTGTTTTGACTTGTTCAACTTTTGAGATATATCAAGGACTTGTTGCCTATGATGCGTGCTTCTTTTCATTCTGGTAAAGCTGTAACTAAAGTGCCATCACTGGGTATCCTTAGACATGATTGTTTTAGATGTAACGTAACCCTCACTGAATTCAGTACCTGTTCTTGTACTTCCGTTATAATTATGACCTAGAGGAACTGTGTAACCTAAATTTTGAATTCTCACAGTAAGCTTTGCGTTCAACAAAATGTTCACAATGGGTATGTGGTCAATCAGGTTAAATGATAGAAGCAAAGGAGGGTGATCCATTGTGGATTATTTTAAGGAGCGTTACAACATCTTTTCGAATCATCAGTACTTGCGCACTCTGCAAGCGGGAAATAATACGAGACCTACTTATTTGCCCCCAGAGGTTTTGTTTTTAAATAACGAGAATATTTATTTCTTCAAATTCTCTTTTAAGGAGTCTGGCGTTTTTAGCACTGGTCTTGAAAGGTCTAGATTCTCTGTTTACAGCTTTGTGGGATTGTTGGTAGGCAGAGGTACACTGAGAGATTGAATGAACGGCAAGTAACTGCTCTGTTAAATACTGCCAATGCCCTCATGACAAAGAAAAGAGTATCGGGCAGGTAGGAAATGTTAGCTGGCTTCATATGTACATGGTTCTTCTAGGCGGTGCAGTTTCCAGGCTAAGCCACCGCATGCTTGTGCAGATAGCTGATGAGAATAAGTATGATGAAGAACTCCTTGTAGCTGAACATTTTAAAATATTGGTGGAAAAAGAACTCACTTCCTTTGAGGCTCGTGTCTTGCCATCACCAATGGTGAGCCGTCATACATCTTTGTCGTGAGAAACTGAATGCTTCAAGTAGTTGCATTCTATCTCTAGTTTCACCAGCTCACGTTTTCCATTGTTGCAGCTTAAATATCATGGAAGTGATCAAGATGCACTTGTTCGTCCGTTGATGGGACAGTAGAATATGATTAACCAGGTGAGCTACTTCCATCTATTCTCAGTTGACAATCATCATCTGATGTGCACTCAATACATAGCTGCAGTGATGGTCGGTGCAAGAAAATTCCATAGACAAACATTCCAGTTTGTCTTTAGTTGATTAGTATAACATTTTGAGCATGATCAATTTTCCTTTTGCCATTTTTTGGCAGAAAATGGTCGATGGAGGTAGAGTGGATACCTGGATGTGTGTAAGCTTCTCAAGGGTGTATGGAAATATGGCTATCACTTTTGTGACGAATTGGTCAAGATGTGTATAAGAAAGGGATGTAGGTATCTACTGACAGAGCACTGTTTATTTGCACCTTGACAAATTCTAATCTCCTCTCAGGATTTTAACCGACGAACGGTACTCCCATACGGGATGGTCAACCCGACCAGATTGAAGGAGTCCTAGCGAATATCAACAGAGAATCTCGGGCAAGAGTTGCAAACACGGATCTACCTCGAAAAGAACTTCAGCTGTTGGTAATTATTTTACCAGACATGACTGGATCTTGTGGTGGTAAGTTGTCCTTTAGTTGTCCTCTTTAGAGCTCTTAGGGACTTAACACCTTCCCTTTTCTAGTGACCATTTCCTTCGCAGGGAAGATTGAAAGAATATGCGGAACTGAAAGGGGAATTGTCTCTCGGTGTTGCCGACCTAAGCAAGCTGCAAAGGTCAAGAGACTGGCAAGTTGGTAGGAAACTCGAAAGCAGCTCCTCCTTGCTTTGACAGAAGACTCAAAGCATGCCACCAGTCAATGGGATGCGACTGCCAACCGGGTATTATTATAATCCTCACTGATGTTGCTTGCTTATCACCATATGACTTTCTTTTTTCCTCTTTTCATCTAGTTATGTATTTTTTCTTTTTTTGGGTTGAAATCCAGTTATGTATTTAGTTATGATATGGTCCTTTTTGTATTTGGGAAGAGGGAAGAGTGAACCAATGGAGATTCTTTTTGGGAAGATATTTGGATGGTTAAACACGTTGCATCCTACACCTGCTCGTGTTTCTTGTAATATCAAAAATCCCATGAACTCCTCAGCCTCTTGTGCCGTCATAGTATAGACAGAACTGAATCTGTCGTTGTCTAGTACCTCTGTGCTTGGTTGCTTCATGTGTAAAAGTAGACTGACCGTCAAACCAAGCTCTGTTATAAAAGGCAGAATTGCTTACGTTGTCGCATGAACAATAGAATTCAATTTCTTCAATCTCGAATTTTGTATTTGCTCCTGCCCTTTCTGTTTCTTGTGTCACTTGAAATCATCTGGAGCTTGTTGCTTGTGTTGGATAATTCCTAACCGATATGATAATGCTCTTGATTATAAAAAAATCTCGGATAAAAATCCCTCCGTGAAAGATGACACGCTGAAGAACGTTCTCTAATCATCATGAAAAGACTTATGGCATGAGCTCTGGGTAAAGCAGACATAAGATGTACTACTGCACTACTACTGAACCCCATAGAGCAAAACCCAACTGGCCACCCACTGGACTTATCACTGATGGGCAACATCAGACTTACCAAATCTTGTATTCACAATGAGGACATCACAGTCAGATAGACCAACAAGCATGAATCAAGGACAGCACTATGGCTGGCGGTGGGTGAGTGGATACCCAACAGACAACGGTCAAAAACCAATCAAAGATAAGATATGCTAAATATCATTATAAGGACATCTTCGTTGACAAGCATCCAATGTAGCTAAGAGAAGAAATGAGTGACAACAGAAGTCAGTTACATACCCAGTAGGACTGTCCTCAGTCAAAATCTGCAGTCAAAATCTGTCTCCTTTCCTTCAGCTTCTTTGTCAGCTTAGGCCGGACAATGCCAACATCACCAAGCTCACCAAAACTACTCTCCATGTTTAACCACTCTTCCCATAGCATTGCCATTTCTTCTTTAGATCCGCAAGCTGATGTTCTGAAGTAATTAATGGCTCTTTCGAAGACTCCTGATGTGTTTCCAAACAGGAAATAAGAATATATCAATACTCGAACCACAAAGGGGAAACACCTCAGTCAAATGCCAATTGATAACTCACTTCTAGCATGCTGTATACATTCACTTCTTTGTTCCAACAGACATGATTGCAATTGATCTTCTGAAATATCCGAATTTAAGGCATCCATGGTTGATAATTGCCTCTGCAGTCAACAACTTGGAACGTTAGGATCCTAAAAATTTCAATATCATATCAAGGATAGGCCACGTAAAAGCTCTATTAAAAAAGAAATTGTGCATCTCAAATATTGTACTGGCAATCAACTAATACAGAGAACATCAGAATAAAAGGGGATAAGATGGGACTGAAACACCACCCTATGGATCCACGTAAAGACACATGTTTTTAAAGTGGTCGTGAGCCTTTAAAACGAAAAACAGAAAAATAATGACAATGGTAAACATGCATTAAGATGACATGGGCCAAAACCGATGGCGTGGAAAGACATGCATGAACGTACCCGAGCGAGTATGGAGACAAAATCAAGATCTGACATATGTAATTATCATCCGCAGGATCATCACCGTGGCTCGCGGCTTCCACAATAGCTACTCGGAGCTCTGGAGCCATGTTTCTTGCGACCTTGGCGAGGCCGATGCTTGTCCGGTCCTTGACAGGCCCCCAAGGGGCTTCGCGGATCGTGCTTTTGAGACATCTTCACCGTCCCCTCTTAGCCCTTGGCCCCTCACCTACCTAAAACGCGCAAATAAACTAAATTGGCGACACTGGACCCAAAAGTAGCATCACTTGAGGAGGACCGAGTGACCAGCTTTCCAGTGATTCCACAAGACTCGAATCATTTTCGCGGTCGAAGTCAAGTCACCATGCTTTTACTGCGATCAATCATGCAATGAACGAAGTAATCATCAATTATTCCACAACTACGGCCCATCATATGCTTCACTATGCTTAAATATGCTCCGGTGAAGTTAGACCCACCGGTGATCCGTCGCCGAGGCAGCGGAACGGCATCGTCGTCCCGCCGGGCTCAGCTTCTTCGCTTTGTGTTTCGGTCTGCGAAGGTTTACTTCCCTTGCCCTTGACGCGCTGTTTCTGTTCGTCGGAGCGAAGCGTTTGTTGCCAGTGGACGGCGATCTGGGCTTCTCGAGGTGGGGTCCACGTCGGGCTTCGGTTCTTTTGGACCTAAAAATTAAAATGCCCGGCGTAATTAGAGTAGATGCGTTCGAGAATTAGCAACAACAACTGCTGTTAGTCTCTTTCGTTTGAAACTTCCAAAACCAAAACCATCTACTCTCCATCTCCTTGGAATTTCCTATAATAAACCTGCTTAAATTACAAAATACCCCAATATGAAGAATTTACATATGAATCCAATGAGCTTGGTAATTAAAAAAATAACTCAAGTCTAAAAGAATTATGTAAAAACACACACATCCATAAATTATTGAATGATTCCAAGCGTTTCAAATTATGAATGTTGCGAAATTTGCAAAATATTAAAGTTGATAGCTAAATGTAAGTATCGGTGAGCATATTAGTATAATTTATCAAATTTCATATAAATCATATATCTCGACTCCTCAGTTAGGAGATTGCAATTTTCTTTTTTTCCTCTTTTTCTTTTTTCCAATCTCACCCCTAATCTAAGTTTCTACGTCTGCCTCTAACCCTCTCAGCGAAGCCCATTAATTGTCAATGGCCCGAGTATAAAACTCTTGTAGAAAGCAAAATGCGTTCAATCAATGCCAACAAAACTTGTAAACGGAGTTCGTGTTTATGAAAAATAAAAGGTAAACGCCAACTCTTTAACGGTCAACTTTCCTCAAATTCCAAATAAGAGTCTTTTGCGATCTAAAACTCTGTATTTATTTTGCAAATCATTATTAGAATTGTCTTCATGGGCGGCCCTAAATAACTATATCCAACCCCATTTCTACTAAAAAGATAACACTGTCCTCAATCTTTCGATTGCAATTTATAATGACTGCCCCTTTCCTTTTCTATTTAGGATAATTACCATGATTAAACATTTCACATGTCTCATCTTTTAGCATATTAAAGAAAAGTACATTATCAGATACTCCTATAACTATTTTATATGCTCCGTGTAAATTTATCTCGCTAATGGTAAAGACATTTCTTGATATAGTATAAAATTGAAAAGTCTATTTTTCCTTCATTTGACTTTTTGCCATAGTTAATATCTAATTGGGAGCACATGTCTTTGTCATGAAAAGAATGAATGAATTACTCTTAGGACACTTTTCTTTTCTTCTGTGTCGCTATACGGATGTTCAATGTATAATTTTAAAGTCTTTTCAATTTTTCCCTTAATAAGGATATCCAATTGGTAATTTTTACATTCAAAACAATTACCGTAATTTGGACAACATCACAATAATTAGAACATGTGAAAGTAACCACGATAAATCATTATGCAATCTTTCTTACGTGGATTGCTTTGTATATGTACCTCTATTTTTTGGTTTCGTTTTCTTTACGGTGATTTTCCACTTCTAAAACTTGAACAACGAGAGGAAGTGCTACGTGTTTTTCTCGGACACATGACCTCATCGAGAAGATCCGCTGGACCTGGGATTTTCTTTCTCGGCCGGACCGAATCATCCACTACCGTTGATTTTATAATGTCTTATGTGGGTCCCACAGGTGCCACGACAAAAGTAAAGATTGTGATTCACCTGGTTCGGTGCTTCTTGGTTTAAACAAGTATTTCCTATGGATCGACAGAAACTCGAAGGTATTATGGATGAGTTTAAACTAGAGAGATGCAAAGCCCAGCCCTGGGCCCGAGCTCAACGAATAAGCTTAGGACAATCTGAAAAAAGTGTTACATTCTACAGTGGGTAGCGAAGGCCCAACAACAAGTTGGGTCCGACTTGAGCCCTTTCAATCACCATCTCTAATCAAAATTTGAAAATAGAGGTGATCAATGGGTGGGTGCCCCGCCTATACACGAAAAATAAGGGGGGCAAGTTTGGGCGATGTGCTTACCTGCCCTGCCACAACATTGTCCGGAAACTTTAGTTAAAGGCAGGCTTGGGCAATTCAATGGCGAGTCTAATCCTACTTGAAGCCACTCAATAATCACCTCTAAATGCAATTGAAGTTGGAACCCACGACCACGAGTTATCCATCCCTATAAATTCAAAGTCAACATGATTTGTGATAAACACTAACTAGCAAATCATTATTATAAAGAGATTCGGCACGTGACTTCTTTCCCACAAGAAATCTCTTGTAATTTGTTGACGTACATCGCCGGAAGTAGCAAGAATCCATTAATCCATACACATAATGTTCGAATTAGCAAAGAAAATAATGGGAACGAGTATCTCGAGACAAAACAAAAGGTTCAATTGATAAGCAAACAATCTTCGTGTTCACATTTACAGTTACGGAAAGAAATCCCTTACAAGACAACATACACATAAGCAATTTCATGGATATCCGCTGCATAGAGAACATTCTTCACGTGAACTTTTTTTTTAGCTATATGATGATTGAGATTGTTCGGTCACGTGGCTTAATAACCTTAGCAGATAGCGATGGTGCCAATAGTTGCCTTTTTCGGAAAATGACGTGTCCAATGATTTAATTTTAGTAGAATAAAATATGAAAATGAATGTCTTTTCATTATCTAAGTCTTTATAGATTCCCACTTTTGGGTTAGAAAGCAAGAAATTATTTTGCGTCGCTGGGCGACCCAGAGGAAGGTTTCATATCTCTCGCTATTTTGGATTTAACACAATAATTGCCTTTTTCGTAATCCGTTGTATTTTGCTAAAAGTCATTATTGCGTTCGCCGAGAGCATGGGTTCATGTACACTAATACTTCTGCAAATCATAAAAACTCACTTTCGCACACAATGAGCAATAAACATCAAAATGATTCAAATCCCATCGACCGTGATAGTGAAAATTCAAGTGGGTGAGCAACAACATAATTTGCATATAGATTTATTTCGTAGATATTATAAGAAATTCCCACCATTTCTTAATTAAAGTCCAAAAATGAGAAAAAAGAAAAAGAAAAATAAAAGCTCCCATGGCAAACATGCGGGTTGCATGCAGAGATGACGTGATTGCGAAAAGGCTCTGTTCATTTCAAAAGTAAAATGAGCGATCCACAAAATATTTTACCGAGAAAGATGACTTGTGTTTGTTTATGTAAATGAATGAACGAGAAATATTTTCATCGTTAATGAAAATATTTAGATAATAAAATCATTTTTTATGTACTAATTATTTCAAGAAATTAGTTTTTAAGAAAATGCATATATTACACATGAAACATTTACTGCTCTTTAACCGTCAACGACGTGAATGTCCACATGGGATCAAAGGCACCAAGTGAGAACAAGTGAAGGATGCCCCATCAAACCACTAGCATGCACAGGGGAACCGAACCGAACCAACCCAACGGGATGGTGTCAATGTCACATTTTAGTGCCTCTTGGCCCTGACACGTACATACGATGGAATCCACATAAGATTATCAATAATTTAGGATAAATACATATCCCACACTTAAGTATCATTTTCGTATTAAAAGGGGGTTGATACCATGAAGAAGTCTAAATTACGTCAATCACTCATGACACAAATATCTTAAGATTTATATGAATATTACTTGACTCTAGGGGATTAGCAACACAATAAAATAAAATAGAGCCGCTGGTACAAATCTAGGATAATCGTGACTAAAAAAAAAAGGAAAATGGATTAGGATATTAGTGTCAAAGTGATTTAAATTTAACGTCTCCGATGCCAACAAATGGTGTTATGTCATAGGGATACATATTCAAGCATTGATGACCTGAAATTAAAAAAAAAAAAAAAAAAAAAAAGAGAGAAGAAGAAAAAAAAGAGTTTGGAATATTAACGTCACATCACGTAAAATTTAGAGTTTTTTTTTTAGATGTCGTGCAGAGAGTAATTTTTTTTTTTTTGGTCACAACGGGACAAATTCGAGGATTATAATAAAAGAAGTATTGGTAGTTTGTAATTCACAACTTTAATTTCATATCTCACCTTAGTTATAATTTATTTATGTTACGTCGAGTGTAGGTTTAATTAGTGCATCTTTGGTCCATCGATTCTAAAAGTGGAGGAGGAAAAAAGAAAGACACTTTTTGATGTATTGTGCTCTTGCACAGGCCTTGTTTGGAGCCGCTTGAAAAACGTTATTTTGGGAAAAGGAGAATGGAAGTTTCTGATGGTCCCAGCAGAAGAAGCAAAAGAAAAGCGTGAGGCCCTCGCTCTGGGCTTCATTTACATCGGTCAATAAAGAGACACCAAGTCTTTTTCCAACTTTGTCTCGTTCGAAAGAATATAGGGAGGGACCATTTGGATGCCAAACAAACTTCCCTCTTTTGCCTAGTTACATTCTCGAGAGGGACAAACAAAAAGAAGGTTTTTGAATTCCCGCTGCCTGTTGCCAATGTGGTCATTTCGAGGTTGTGGAGAACTGTGCCCCGCCCTGCCTGTTGGAATTTACACATGTCAAGATCAGGGATTTGGAGGCTCTAGGGCCATCTCTGCTCGGAGAAGAAAAAGACCTAGCCAAATTGTCCACATAACTCTATCGCAATAGTAGTGAGTCTGACTTGGAGCGCACCCCTACTAAACCCACCATTAATGGTCCGAGAAGACGAGCTAGAGCCAAGAGAAAAGAGAGAGAACAAAGGGATGGTTTACTCTTCTTCTTCTTCTTTTGTGTCGTGTTGTAAATGGTAATTAGGATAAGTGACAATGGTTTTATGTTTATCTTAGTTCTCCTGTGATAAGAAAGAGATAGAAACGAGGGGAAAGAACGTACCGTCTCAAATACCGTTCACATAAAGAGAGAGAGCATTAATAATACTTTATGAAGCAATAGTCAATAGATTAGCGTTTGCGATTACACAAAACAGACACAACACAAACTACAACGAGAGGCATAAAATTGTCATTTCAATGTGGGTTTTACTATTGCAAAATTGTTGTTCACCCATGAGAAGCAACAAAACACCTCATCCAAGAATAAGATTGTCATTTCAAAATGGGTTCTTATAGTCGTAAAGTTGTTCACCCACGAGGAGTAACAAAACACCTCCTCCTCTCAATTGTAAAAAGCCTATACATAAAAAGTTATATTAACTCTACTTTTTCTACCCCTCTCACACTCCCCCTCTCGAGCTTTTCGATAGCATTATCGTTGATGACAATGAACAGCAGCGTTGGCCGTAGGGCTAGGCAATTGAGTCATTGCGCCTATCAGCCAACCCCATGGTTTTGGAGGGAGGACCCGTGTGCTTCTAGCTCTTAGGCCATGCACTGGGATAGACAGTCAAAGGACCTGTGCTTCTAGCTCTTAGGCCAAGCACTGGGATAGATAGTCAAAGGGCCCCTGCTGCTACTCCACCACCATCGCTGTCTTCGTCGAAGGTGGCTACATGCCATTCTCTTAGGCTCGACATTGAAATTGAGGGTCAAATGGCCCCTACTACTCCTTTGCCGCCACCTTCGTCAGAGCTGGCTACATATCGAAGGTCAAAGGATTGAGGTCAACACCAACCATTTTTGGACCGATGTAGAAAACGCACGATACGAGCTATGTCACTACAAGGCAAATGTTCATCATTTTAGTTGTTTGTTATTCGATAGCTCTAAGTAAATATGATTTAAGTATAGATTTATTTGGATTTTGATTGTGGCAATTTAAGTATCTCTTGAACCGATTTTTCTAAAGAGTAAAAGCAGCTGAACCTTAAGGGAAGTAGTAGGGGCTGTTGTCGAGAGACGTAAGACGTTTGAGTTGAGTCACAAAATGCCAATAAACAACGGTAGAGATGGTCTGTACACAGCTGGACCATTCCTCCAACAAACGAAGTTTAGAGTTAAGTTTCAAGACGACATAAGACGCCGGTATAAAGTGAGCCTTCCTTATTGGTTTGACACTTAATAATCACTCTTTAATTTTTAATTTGGAGGCATATATCTTGCAGGGAGAAGAGAATGTTCATGGTGATTATAAAGCAAATCGGTTAGTACAATCTTCATCCTCTGCAGTGGGATAGCCAATCGGATTGCTCGCCACAGTTAATATGGGCTCTTGATCTAGGTTTAGGGTCTCTTCATTTGAAAAATAATTTCTCCTTTAACTTTTATGCATTATTGTGTTTAGGATTAAACTTGTGCACACCATTACTTTTGATTTCTCTATCATTGATTTGCTGAATTCATAACCATAGGCATTCTAGTGTTAGTAGTTGGGGCGATACAGTAAATGTACAAATACACTATAAATACAGTAGTTAATAGTTTGGGAGATATTATCTCTCTACCGTATGATCGAAGAGAGATCTACGAATATAATTTGTCTTGTATATATAAGGATTTCATCCTCTCATTATATCAACTTGTTCACAAGTGAAGTATAAATCCAAAGCTTCTATCTCTAGGAATTTTTCTCTTTAAAATCCTTATGAGTCAAGTATGAATAAGGCTACTTAGGAGAAATTTTTGTATCTTGCATTCTTAGTGTAATTAGGCATTTATTTTATTACACCTTGAATATATCGCATGTTTAATTTGCACATTTGATTACGTTTGTGAATGTTTAATTACATGTGTTCAATTTTACTGCAATTAGGATTTTCGTAGCCATGATTGTTATTTTAATGATTGCACGCTTGCATGATCATCTCATATGTTAATGAATATGTATAAAATCAATCCAAATTGCCTAAAAAAAAAATTTTTTTCTCTAAAATTAACAAGATTATGTACTAAAATGATACTAATTGGTTAATTAGCGTAATTCCCTAGATTCTCTAGTTGCGTAGGAAGTGTGGCATATTCATATGTCTCATGTCTCACTTGGTTTCTAGCCGACCTCAATTTTTAAGAATGCCCCAATGTCACGCGGGGTATGGGTTTGGGAGAGCCCACGCCTAATCATGGTTTTAAACCAGTCTTTTAGGCAATACCCTTAAACTTGTTCCCTCTCCCGAGGGTAGGTTGCGACAGATATCTACCATCCCTTTACTTGTACACATATTGACCAATTGGTCAAGAATTTTACAAGCCGCAACTAATTTCAAATTTGAGAAGTTTACACATATCTAAGTTTCCACTCTACCTTCCTTGAACATTTGGTGCAAAGAAATAATAAAAAGAAGAATTGATCATGCTCAAAATGTTATGATAATAAGAATTGATCGGCCCGTGACACTGGGATTAAACTTTATTTGTTGGAGTTTTAGCAATTTTTTAAAAGTATCATTTTCAGTATTCTTAATTAGACAAACTTAATATGTCAAAATCATTTATAAAAACAGCTCTATGAACCTATGAATGCGTCAAGATAAGTTCAGACGCAAAAACAACTTTGAGTTGCTCCGGCCATTTTGCTGCTATGTTGCCATCCTAGCTAGGGTTTTGTTGTCTTTTGTTTTGGCTGCTTTGCTTTTGTTGGTTGGTCCGCTTGTCTTGCGGTCCTCCTCCTTTATTCGGGCCCTTCCACTCGTCCCGACTTTGTTGTCTTTATGAGTGTAAGTTTTGCAGCTTGAGCCTCTTGTATATTTTGGTTATTAGCTTATATATTCTTACCTTACCAAAAAAAAAAAAAAAAAAACCTATGAATGCGTCTGCATTGCATAGAGGGAAGAAAAAAAAGAGAAAGAAATATATATATATATATATCTGTGCAATCTGCGAGAATTGAAATGTTATTTGTTTTATCTCTATACGTGTGAGCATGTGTGTTTCGATTGATGGGAGATGAGTACTTCTGTTTAATTCATTTTTGGATGGTTATTTGGCGCATGTTTTTATTTTCTATTTTTTTTTTATGTAAGTGGGTTACATAAATCTCTTATTTTAGACATTGCCCTTACCATTTTAGGGATTTTAGGTGAAGAAAGCTTTGAGTGGAATCAAGGTGGTTACATATCATTTGGGATATCCAAGAAGTTATAAGATAACTGGATTGTCAAATGAGCCACTGAACCAATTAAAGTGATGATTTTTTTTTTTTTTAAGTATTGATCTGTTTGGTTGTACCATAATTTATAATGTATGTGCTATGAAGCACAGTCTCAAATACAGTGCTCCACAACATATGCATTATAAATTACGGTACACCAGACAGAGCAATACTTAAAAAAAAAAAAATCATTACTTTAATTGGCTCAATGACTGATTTGACAATCCAGTTATCCTCTAACTTCTTGCATATCCCAAATGATATGTAACCACTTTAATTCCACTCAAAGCCTTTTTCACCTAAAATCCCAAAAAAATGCTAGGTTACAAAAATCTCTCATTTTAGACATTACCCTTTAGACATTACCCTTGCCATTTTGGGGATTTTAGGTGAAGAAAGCTTTGAGTGGAATCAAGGTGGTTACATATCATTTGGGATATCCAAGAAGTTACAAGATAATTGGATTGTCAAATGAGCCACTGAACCAATTAAAGTGATGATTTTTTTTTTTAGTATTGCTCTGTCTAGTTGTACCATAGTTTATAATGTATGTGTTGTGGAGCACAGTCCCAAATACAATGATCCACAACACATGCATGTGCTCCACAACACATGCATTATAAATTACGGTACAACCAGACAGAGCAATACTAAAAAAAAAAAAAAATCATCACTTTAATTAGCTCAATGACTGATTTGACAATCCAGTTATCCTCTAATTTCTTGCATATCCCAAATGATGTGTAACCACTTTAACTCCACTCAAAGCCTTCTTCACCTAAAATCCCAAAAAAAATGCGAAGGTAATGTCTAAAATAAGATATTCTCGTAAACCACTTGCATAAAAAAAATAAAAAATAAAAACAAACGCCAAATAACCATCCAAAGAGAAATTAAACAAAAATACCCCTCCCACCAACGAAACACATGCTCACAAACGGAAACCCACACATACATAAATAATACTAATAAAACAACATTTCAGTTCTCATAGATTACACAGATATATACTCCTTGTATTTGCTTTTTTCTTCCCTCTACGCAATGCAGTCGCATTCACAAGTTCACAAAACTGCTTTTATAAATGACTTCTAACCCCCAAGCTATGAAATAAGTGAAAGGAGCACAGCCGATCCGGAAACATTATCCGATTCAACATATTAAGTTCGTCTAATTAAAAATACTTAAAATGATACTTGTAAAAAATCACTAGTTACCCAACAAATAACGTTTAATCTCAGTGTCACGGGCTGATCAATTCTTATTATTGTAATATTTTAAGCATGATTAATTCTTCTTTTTGCTATTTCTTTACACCAAATGTTCGAAGGAGGTAAAGTGGAGAGTTTGATATGTGTAAACTTCTCAAATTTGAAATTAATTGTGGCCTATAAAATTCTTAACCAATTGGTCAATACGTGTAAAAGTAAAGAAATTGTAGTTATCTGTCGCAACCTACTCTCGGGAGAGGGACCAAGTTTATGCGTATTGCCTAAAAGACTAGCCTAAAATCCATGATTAGACGCGAGCTCTCCCAAATCCATACCTCGCATGACAATTGGACATCTTAAGAATTTCGTAAAAAGAAGTTGCCACTAATCTATTGGAGTCGGCTAAAAACCAAGTAAAATACAGGAATATGCTATGCTTCCTACGCAACCAGAGAATATTAGAGTCGGTGACTAAATCACGTTAATTAACCAATTAATGCCCTTTTGATACCTAGTTTTGTTCATTTTAGAAAAAAAAAAGATTTTTTTATGCAGTTCGAATTGATTTTATACATATCCACTAACATGGGAAGTAATCATGCGAGTGCGCAATCATTAAAATAACAATCATGGCTACCAAAATCCTAATTATAGTAAAATTGAACACATGTAATTAAACATTCACAAATGTAATCAAATATGCAAATTAAACATGCGATATAATCAAATATATAATAAAATAAATGCCTAATTATACTAAGAATGCAAGATATAATAAATTCCTAACCAAACCCTACATTTTTTTGGGTTTTCCAAAATTATTTTTTAAATACTTTTTAAATAATTTAATTTTTAATATTTTTAATATTTTTAATAATTTAATATTTTTAATATTTTTAAATATTTTTCTACATTTTTGGATTTTTTTATCATTTTTAAAATTTTTAATATATTTTTAAAATTTTTAATTTGTTTTAATTTTTTAATTATTTTTCTACATTTTTTGATTTTGAATTTTTTGAATTTTTTAATTAATTGATTAATTTTTGGGAAAATTTTTAATTAAAATATAATTATAATAATATAATAATACAAAAACGACCCGAGTCGGATTCCAAGGTCGTAACTAACACGAGTCAAGGGCCCGAAATAGATTTAAGGGTATTGCTTAAAGAACAGATTTGAGGCCCATGATTAGACGTGGACTCTCCTAAACTCATATCTTGTATGACATTGGAGTATTTTTTTAAGAAGTATCACGGACTTGATTACACTAATTAACCAATTAGTGTCCTTTCGATATCTAATCTTATCCACCACCATGTGAGGTGATTATGTGGGTGCACAATCGTTAAAGTAACGATCATAGCTACAAAAATCCTAATTGCAATAAAATTAAACACGTGCAATTAAACATAATAAAATATGCAAATTAAACATATGACATAATCAAAATATGAGCAAGCAAATGCCTAATTACACTAAAAATACAAAATGTAACAATTCCTAACCAAACCACATCATTTTTGAATTTTCGAAATTTTAATTTTTAAAATTTTTTAAAATTTTTGAATTTTTAAATTTTTTAAATTTTCGAAATTGTTTTTAAAAAATAATTTTTGGGACCGGACCGGACCGGCTCCGGTTCAACCCGACCCGGGTTCGGCCCGGTCGGCGCGGATGGGTTCGGTTCGGTTAGGAGCAGATGGGCCCGAATCGTGGGCCCAACCCAAGAGGTCCTCTCCTCTTTTTTTTAAAACAAACCAAACCTATAAGTCCACACTAAACAGCCCAAGCCCACAAGCCCAAAAACCCATAAGCCCACATGCAAAAATAACCCAAATCCGGCCCGAATTGCTTTTAAAAAAGCTACCCGGTTTTGGGCTGAGACCCTACCCAGCGGGGCTTTCGCCCGACCCGGCCAAGACCCGGTTTGCCTCCTCTCTCCCTGCTGTGTTGCGGCGGCGAAGGGGGATGGTCGGGACACCGAGCGGCGGTTCTGTGTCGACGGTGGCGGCGAAGCGGCGGGTGGCGGCGTCGGCTTGGGCGGCGTCGGACAGGAGGACGGAGCAGCGAGGCAGCGGAGGCAGGGACGGCAACGCGAGCTCGGAGGTGAAGCGGTGGCGCGAGCTCGCGGTCGAGGAGCGGCTGGCGGGACGGCGGCCGACTCGGGTGGAGCGGCGGTGGCGCGAGGAGGCTCGGACGGCGTCGGAGACCCCCATTTTCTCCTCTCTGGTCCTCTCTCCTTCTCAGTTTCTTCAAATCTGGGTTCCGGGGAAAACGGTGGCGAATGACGTCGATTGGGTGGCTCCTCGGCGACGCGACGGCGGCACGGCTCGAGCGTCGGCGGCGGCACAGCTCTGAACGCAGCGGCACGGCTCACCTTTCTCGAGCTCTCCCCTTCGAGCTCTCTCTCTCTCTCTCGCTGCTCGTTCTCTCCTTTCTCCGTCTGCTTCAGATCTGGGTTTCGGGGAAGCGAGCGGCGACTGGTGTGATCGATGGCGGCACGACTCGAGGAAGTGACACGGGCGAGGGGGCTTGGAGCGGCGGTGTCCGGCGGAGGCGCGCTGTGAGTCGGGGACAGAGGGCGACGGCAGCTCGAACTGCGTCGGGCGCCGGGCGGAGGTGGCGCGAGCGTCGAGTCGTCGCGGTTGCAACAGGGAGTCGCGGACGCGCGGGATGCAGGCGAGTCGGGGCGCGGCGGTGGTGGCGCAGTGCTTGCGGACGAGCGACTCCGCCGCGAGGCGGCCGGCGCAGAGAAGGCTTCGAGCGGCCGCGGGGCGGAGCCGCTGCGGGTTTTCTCTCTCTGTTTCTCTGGGTTGCTGTTCTCTCCGTTTTCTCCTTTCTCCCTCACGTCTCCTTACTCTCCGCTCTCTGTTCTTTCCTCTGGTCGTTCCCCCTTCTTTTTTTCTTTTTCTCCTTTTTTCCCCCTCCCCCCACTAGGGTTTCAGCGTGAGAAGGAAGAAGCCGGCATGGGCCGGGCCAAGGTGAGATCCGGCCCGGCCCCTCCACGTTTTTCTTTTTTCTCTTTTTTTTGTTGTTGTTGTTTTTTTAGTGACTAATTCCTAATTTTGTACACGATTAAGTCCTAAATAAAATGGTAAAATTTAGGTGACAACAATAGTTATAAGTTGGTGGAAAGAATACGTTATGAATGATGTAGTCTAGGGACAAATCCCCTTCATCACTGATAAGCTAACCATAATTTTTGGGGCAGATGTTACACGCCCGAGCCTTGGAGATGATACTAGTCCTTCCATAGCAGCTGTATGCTTTTCCCTTTTCTGTTGTCATTTGTTATTTTGAGGTGTTTAAACAGTTGATGGTATTGATATGACTAGGTGGTAGAGAGGTGATGACACATAGAACCCTTGTTTCTACCAGGCTCATTGAAAAGGAATCATTACAAATTTGCACAGCCCAAAACGGACCCCGAAGGGGGAAGATGGAGAATGATAAGGTACAATCCTTTTGCGCCTCTCATTAATATATTAAGTTTATGCTTTCCCCCACCTCACTTTTAAGTTAATCCTGCAGGGAGTTTCTTTTTTTTTGGCCTTTAACAGATATACTAGGCTTAAACTCGAGAGGATTATATTCTATAGTGTTGTACTTTATTGTTTTATTGTTGTGCCAAAGTAGATAGCTTTGTTTGTCATTGCAATTGAAGTTTTTTTTTTTTTTTTGGTCGAACAATTGAAGTTTGATCATCACTGTAGGGATGGAGTCTCAAATAGTCAATTCTCTGAAGTCATTCTCAATGAAATAAAGGCGATTTGCTAGGTACTTCGGTGGGGAATAGGTCCATAGAATATTTGCTCATCATCATTTCTTTTAAGTAGATTAGAGTCATTTTTTTTTCCGGTTACAACTTGAGTTGGTTTTGTCATAGGCTTGTGAGTCATTAATTTTGAGTAAAAAATTACTTCATTGTGGTGCAAAAGAGGCACCATACTCTCCTCTTTCCTGCTGATAAAAGAGACAGTCTATTCAAAGGCAACATACAACATGGTATGATACTTTTCTTATTAATTTACCAGAGTCAATAAGCTTTTGAGTAGTTTAAAATTTTAGTAGTTTTATCAGGTACCATTGTTGATACTGGGTGCGTTTGGTTGGACTTTTGGGAAAAGTCATTGAGAAAATGCAAAGGACTTTAAGTTGAAGAGGTTTTTCATAATGCAAATTGCGTTTGGTAAATGATAACATAAAAGTCCCTTGCGACAAGTACCTTTAGCCAAAATTGTGTTTGGATAGGTTATATTTATAAAAGTCTTTATTATAAAATTAAAAAAAAAAAACTGACCGGTGAAGGGCGGCGGCGACTGACGGCCATCGTTTGAGGTTGCCAGACCTCAGGCGGCCCTCGGAGACCACCAGCGAGGGCCGCCCGAGGTTGCGCGGCCTCGGTAAGCTTGCCTAAGGTCGCGCAACCTCGGCAAGCTTGCCTGTGGTCGGGCGACCGCCGGCGACCCAGGCGAGACCCTCGCCTGAGGTCGCGCGGCCTCGGCAAGCTCGCCCGTGGTCGGGCGACCGCCGACGACCCGAGCGAGACCCGCCCGAGGTCGCGGGGCCCCGGCAAGCTCGCCCGTGGTCGACGACCTCGGCGAGCTCTCGGCTGGGGTTGCGCGACCCTCGGCGCAGCGGCCCTCGCCTGGGTCTCGCGATCCCCGGCGAGACGACTGCTTGGCACGCAACCGCAGGCAGGTTGTGCGACCTCCGCGACCTCCCGACGACCAGATCTGGGTCCGCCAGAGGTCGCGCAACCTCCCGGCGACCAGATCTGTGTCGCACCTGAGGTCGCGCGACCTCCGGCGACCCAAATCCGAGTCGCACGGCCTAGATACCCGTCGGAGGTCGCGTGACCCACCGGCAACGGTCGTCGTGACCGTCACCAGCCTCTTGCCAGTCCGTCGCCCACCCTCAGCAGCCCTGCACAAGATGAACAGCTCAACGAAGAAGATGAACAGCAACGGAGGAGATGAACGGCAACGAAGGAGATGAACAGTACGCCGAAGCCAAAGCCAAAGCTGAAAGCCCAAGGCACCCCAGGGTTGCCTTGGGCTTTTAGCCTTCAGAAGGCTGGCCTTCGAGCAAGGGGGTTTCTAAAAAGTTTCCCAAATGCCTAATACTTGGCTTAAAGGCCTTTAGGTGTCCAAAGGTACTTGGGAAAGCTGTTCCCAAACGCAGCCACTATCATCCGCCACTCTACTGAATTCAATTTTTGCCTCACTCGCCATGCTGGGTTTAAGGTGACGCCCATCTCCTTTATGTTTAGCAAAACGCACTGATCGAACTCTCTTTTTGTGTAGGTCACTAGTAGGCCATTGCACTATCACATATTACTCGATGAGAACGACTTCTTTGCCGATGCTCTCTAAACCCTCAATAACAGTTTGTGCTACACGTAAGTATTTTGTTGCCTTTCTAATTGATTAACCTCATTACCAATATTTATTTTTTGGATCATAGCTTATTATTATCTTTGAACTCCACAGATATGCCTATGCACAACCTCGGTCTCATTAGGTTAGGTCAAGATCATGGACCTTTTCCTTTAAAAATTTTTAATTTTTTTTACTCCTCATTTGATGTTTTGTGCATCCTGCAATGCCCCCGTTTATTATCCCCATTTACTGGCCTTTCGAGTGAGGTATTGCATAGAGGACATGAAGCCTATTGCCAATTTTGGTCGGATTGAGGTTAAGGAGCAGGTGGAGAACGTAACGTTATGTTTTATTGCCGAATGAAGTTGCTGGAATTATGCCATGACATCATTTGATTCCTTTTGGTCCTATACATCATTTGATTCCTTTCGGTCCTATTTTTTTTCCACCAAGAATTTTAGGGTGCGCATAACAACGTTTCTATTCCGGAATACTATTTATTTTCAAAAATAGTTTTTTTCTATTTCTAATTCGAGAAGAATTTCCGAGTAAAATAAGATGTTTGGTAATTATACTAAATTTCTATTCTTGGAATAGAAAAAGAATAGAAATGTGTTTGGTATAAATTTATAAATTTTCGTATTTATTTGTTTTTTCTTCTTACTCACGGACCGCCGACCGCCACTTGCCGCCGTAGTATTGCTGCACGAACGTCGCACAACCGCTGCACGACCGTCGCACGATCACTGCACGACCACTGACTGTTGCCGCTGATTGCCACCGCAGGATTGCCACCCACAGCCCACTGGCTGCAGGAGTGGGCAACGGTCGGTGGGCTATGGGTGGCGGTCCTGCGACAGTGGTTGACAACGACGGTCAGCTGTCGTGCAGCGGCATAGCCCAAAATGGACCCCGAAGGGGGAAGATGGGGAATGATAAGGTAAGGTCTTGTTTGTTTTCTTTCGCACCTCTCATTAATATATTAAGTTTATGCTTTTCCCACCTCACTTTCAAGTTATCTAGTAAGGAGTTTCTTGTTTTTGGCCTTCAACAAATAAACTAGGCTTAAACCCAAGAGGATAATATTCTATAGTGTTGTATTTTATTGTTGTGCCAAAGTAGATAGCTTTGTTTGTCATTGCAATTGAAGTTTGATCATCACGGTAGGGATGAAGTCTCAGATAGTCAATTCTCTGAAGTCATTCTTAATGAAATAAAGATGATTCGCTAGGTACTTCATTGGGGAGTAGGTCCATAGAATATTTGCTCATCATCATTCCTTTTAAGTAGATTAGAGTAATTTTTTCTAGTTACAACTTGAGTTGGTTTTGTCATAGGCTTTTGAGTCACTTAATTTTGAGCCAAAAATTACCTTCATTGTGGTGCAAAAAGGCACCATACTCTCCTCTTTCCTGCTGATAAAAGAGACAGTCTATTCAATGGCAACATATTACATGGTATGATACTTTTCTTCTTAATTTACCAGAGTCAATAAGCTTTTGAGTAGTTTAAAATTTTAGTATGTTTTATCAGCAGTTTAAAATTTTAGTGTGTTTTATCAGGTACCATTGTTGATACTATCATCTGCCACCCTGCTGAATTCAATTTTTACCTCACTTGCCATGCTAGGTTTAAGGTGACGCCTATCTCCTTTACGTTTGGCAAAACACACCGATCGAACTCTCTTTTTGTGTAGGTCACTAGTAGGCCATTGCACTATCACGTATTACTCGATGAGAATGACTTCTCTGCCAATGCTCTCCAAACACTTAGTAACAGTTTGTGCTACACGTAAGTATTTTGTTGCCTTTCTAATTGATTAACCTCATTACTAATATTTATGTTTTGGATCGTCGCTTATTATTATCTTTGAATTCCACAGATATGCCTGATGCACAACCTCGGTCTCATTAGGTTAGGTCAAGATTTGTTATTTTTCTCCATGGACCTTTCCCTTTTTGAAATTTTTAATTTTTTACTCCTCATTTTATGTTTTGTGCATCCTGCAATGCCCCCGTTTATTATCCCCATTTACCGGCCTTTCGAGCGAGGTATTACATAGAGGACATGAAGCCTGTTGCCAATTTTGGTCAGATTGAGGTTAAGGAGTAGGTGGAGAATGTTATGTTTTATGCTGAATGAAGCTGCTGGAATTAAGCCATGACATCATTCAATTCCTTTTGGTCCTATTTTTTTTTCCACCAAGAATTCTAGGGTGTGCATGGCAATGTTTCTACTCCAGGGAACTATTTATTTTCAAAAATAGTTTTTTTTTTCTATTTCTACTCTGTGAATAATTTCTGAGTAAAATAAGGTGTTTAGTAATTATACAAAGTTTATATTTTTGAAATAGAAAAAGAACAAAAATGTGTTTGGTAAAAATTTATAAATTTTTGTATTTATTTATTTTTTCATCTTACTCACGGATCGCCGACTGTCGCTTGCTGCCGCATGACCGCTACACGAATGTTGCACAACCACCGCATGACTGTCGATTGTCGCTGCAAGATTGCCGCCCACAGGCCACTAGCTGTGGGAGGGGGCGATAGCTGGCGGGCTGTGGGTGGCGGTCCTACGGTGGCAGTCGGCATCGACAATTGTGTGGCAATTGGCCATGGTAGGCTGCTGGCGGATGGTGGCGATCGTCGACTGGTGGGCTGTGGGCGGTGGCCAGTGGGCAATAGGCGACGGCAACCATCGCCAGCGGTCAGTTGCTGATGATGGCCGCAGGTGGTCGGAGCTGGCCGACGGTTGGCGAGCGACCGACGGTGGCCGCAACAAGAAAGAAGAACAAAAGAAAAAAATTATTTCTAGAATTTGTTTTTGGGAATAAGAAGCTACTTTTTTTTTTCTTGTTTATTTTCTAAATCTATTCCCCAGCCACTTTTCTATTCCGGTGAATAGAAAAATAAGTTGGCGTTATCTAACAGATTTATGTTCTTTTTTGTTCCAAGGAACAAAATAACATAAATCGGGAAAAATAGAAACGTTACTGTGCAGGCCCCTAGTGTCCAGCTTCTCTTGTCCAGCGTAAATTTCCTTAAGAGAACAGGATCTGTACCAGAAGAATTGATGAATGCATGCACGTGATTGAATGACTCATAAACTAGGCATGGGAAATCGATGCAAAACTATGCAAATTATCATTCTCAAATAACCTAACGAACTACCTGTATGCCTTATATAGAAGGGCAACCAATTCAGAAACGTATAGGCAACAAACTTGGAGAAGAAGAGGCAGAATGCAAATGGTGCAGCACCAGGCAACCTCCAAGCTTGAAGTTTCCATGTCCGCCGCTCCCACATTCATCTCGAACTCCTTTTCTGGTGGCTCAAATCAAAGATCCTTGGGTTTGATAGAAAAATTAGGACACCAATCAAAATAACCAAGATCCCAGGCGATACAAAAGACCAACCCCAACCATACTCCAACACCCCAGATGCCACCACCGAACCAATAATGTTATACCTAAAGATGTATGCGAATTCCCTACGCCCATAATCAATCCTCTCTTAGCTTTTCCAAACCAATTACCCACAATTGCAACCACGCAGGGCCATCCAATAGACTGAAACAACCCACAAGTAATCTGCACCCCCACAAATTTTATGGAATAGTCTATTTCTATGGAGGTTAGGGAATGGACCATTAATTCTTTATTCTGAAAAAAAAAATAGATATTCCAATAAACATTAATTTCCAATAAATTAATTTCCCCCACAAGTAATCTGCACAACCCACAAGTAATCTGCCGTATGAACATTAATTTCCAATCAATTCTGGAACTAAATAGGAAAAAGGACGATTTTTTCTATCAGGAATAGACTGATAATTTAATAAGTATTCTTACGAACAATCATCTCGTCGAGTGAAAGTCCACTCCATCACAAGATCCTAAGTTAAAAGACGACATTTGCTAAGTAAGCTTTTACGATTTTTCTTATGTTCGCTCATTAGGCCTATTCGGAGACAATAGAGCTTATCTAGCTTTTTCTTCCCATTAGTCAATGATGAATTAGCGTATAGAAAATTTAAATTATTCTAAAAATGAAAAATCCTCAAATACATTCATAACTGGGCGCGAAATCAAGATAGTACTATTTTATCAATATGGTTTCTATATTTAAATTAAAAATCATAACTATTTAATATTAATAATCATAATGATTATAGTTTAACACAAAATACTTAAATCTCACCCATCGGTACAAATTCTTTTAATTATTAAATGCCTATGTTGGTATAAAATTACACCTATTTTTCAAATCCATGGAAGTCAAGTCCTTTAATTAGGGAAACAGTATCTAGTCCATATAGGTTGGTTTGTGAATTAAGAGCATGTAATATGAAAACTGGAATCATCTCGCGATGCTACCAGTGCAATTACATGTCCCTGGCTTTAATCGTATTCCGCAAGACTACATTATAAGGAGAAACCTACAACTTAAATTATTTATTTAATCATGCCGAATTACCAAACTCAAACGTACATTAGCTCTTTAAAGTTTTAGAACTGGGCACCACCCCATATTCAATTATTTTGGATTCTGTTTACATGTTTTTTTTATTAACCTTCAATTTTTATGTAATTTTATTTTAGAATATGCTATACACTTGGGTCATTAAAAATAAAGCACCATACAATGTAGTAAAAGAATAGTACGTAATAAATGCATATAAATATGATTAACAAAATACTGGTTGAAAAGTGAAAATGAAACATGATATCAATAATTAGTTTTCATTGCTCTTTTTTTTTTTTTGGGGGGGAGGGGGGGGACTTGACTATAATATGATATGAAATACTTCTCAAGTTTTTGCCGCACGTGAAACAGGAATTGTGACTTATCCGTGCCTACAGATAATGAAATTAGCCTCTTTTTTTTTTTTTTTTCATAAAAGAAAGGACGATCAGTACCATAAATATAGTAGAAAACAAAAACGAACGATGCTTATTTCATGAAACATAGTTAAACAACATTTGGACGAAGTAAACAATCCTGCAAAATTTCTATGAAAAAATTCTTTGAATTTTTTTCTACCGAAATTAATGAAGATAAGGCACTTATGGCTGATGCAAACCTAGAGGGTCACAAATCAGTAAGGCCCTGCATGGTAATGTTCTTTTTCTTGTTCATGAACAAAATTTTGTTTTTTCTGTTCCCGAACAAAAAAGAACAGAAACGCGTTTGTTTGCGTTTTTGTTCAAAATCTGTTTTTTTGTCCCGAACAGAAAAAGAACGGAAATGAGAAACAAAAAAGTTATTTTTTGTTCCAAAAACACTTTTGAATAAACACTTTTCTCTCTTCTTCTTTTCTTCTTCTTTTTCTTTTGGCCGGTTGCCGGCCATGGCCGGCGACGCCATCGAGGGTCGCGACCTCGCCGGAGCGTCGCCGGCCCTTGGCGAGGCTCGGCCTCGCCTCGCCGAGGGCCGGCGACTAGCCAAAAGAAGAAAAAAAAAAAGAAAAAAAAAAAGGAAAAAAGGAAAAATAAATTAAATTAAATTAAAAAATTAAAAGAAACAAAAAAGAATATAAATTTACCAAACGTGTTTCTATTCATTTTTTATTCCCGAACAAGTTTACCAAATGCGTCTCTCTGGTAAAAATTATTCCCCGGAACAGAAATAGTTTTTTTTATTTCAGTCCCCCGGAATAATTTTTGAATAGAAACATTACTAACGCGCCTTAAGCGGTTCCAGCCACATTCCCAGCCTCGGCAGCTTCTCCTTTGACTGCAGCCTGGTATGCCTATTTGCTCAAGCTTGATACTAATAATAGTTTGGATGATGGCAAGCCCGAGCTACTCCTCGAGAATGTGATCCTACTTACATACCCATCCTCGGGAGAAGGTGGCATCTACCACATATATATGGTGTGTGTGACGCATGAGAGGCTATGATTTTTGTCATGAAAGAGAATCATGTGAACAAAAAATAGAGCGATGGAAATATATATTACTTAGGCTATCATAAAAATAGGAAATATTATCAATCTAAGCTTTGTTGAATTAAGAAAGTTGATATTGAGTTAGGAAATATTTGTGTTATTATTTTTTAGAGGAACCACGGAGATTTGTCCATATTTTTCAATCAAGAGAAAGAACAATTTGATTTTTTCCCTCCAGTTGGTAGGGTTAATTTGGGCCTCATGTTTCCTAGCGACATGTGGTAAATATTAATTTATGATGAGATATATAATAATTGACCTTGCTCACTCGCTTATCCAAATCGTAAAGAAGTTCTAGAGAGAGAAACTCTAAAGAAAACAAAACTCTTTCATTGAATATTTGGATGAATACAATGAGGGGGAAGCACCCCTTCTTATACTAGAGGCTCTCCCGTTATAATCGTTGATAGATTTTCTGGTGGATAAGATCGTATCTCAACCTACCAACTATCGGCATTTATGCCTAGAGAATTCTAGAGCTCAACATAATTACCATCTCGCCCATCCCTAAAAACATTCTAGAAACTCAAGGGGAAAACCCTAGGCTATCTTGGGCAGTCTTCATCCATCCAACAAGTCCTTTAATCACGGCAACCCAAGGTCGTGACACAAAATCAGGATGAGAGAAGATTTGTTAAATTCTCATATGAATGGTGCATCTTTTGTAATTTTATGCATCCCTAATATGTATGAGGTCCATCTAGACCTAGACTTCTTTTTGTACGTCAATTAAATAATTAGCCACTCTCGAACCACTAATTCGTGAAAATCGGATCATCTCGTAAGGTGTTAAAGCATTAGTAAAAGGCCAAAACACCAATGCTCTCTCTTCTACTCATTCTATCTACCGGTCACCGTTTGTTCGACATACTCGATATCGCACATTTCGAGCTTGATGCCCGGTCTATATGCGAGGTGGGGTGCCGGGCGATAAGTTGCGGTGAACATCGATTACAAG
Source organism: Eucalyptus grandis (assembly GCF_016545825.1). Taxonomy (NCBI): domain Eukaryota; kingdom Viridiplantae; phylum Streptophyta; class Magnoliopsida; order Myrtales; family Myrtaceae; genus Eucalyptus; species Eucalyptus grandis. The sequence goes on from NC_052614.1 coordinate 70,412,803, forward strand.
TTAACCAAGTTTGGGAAAAATACCAAAAAAGTCCTAAACCTATTGCATTGGTACCAATTCAGTCCTAAACTTTTCAATTGGACCAATTCAATCCTAAACCTTTTAATATTGGTACCAATTAAGTCCATCCGGCCAATTTTGGCCGGCTGACGCTGACGTGGACGTTGGCCGGTGGCCGGACGCCGATGTGGCAATTTTTATGATTTTTAATGATTTTTTGAATTTTTTTATTAATTTTTATTAATTTTTTTCCTTTTTTTCCTGCTTTCTTCTTCGCAGCTTATCGGCGAGCCTCCGGTGAGGCTCGCCGCCACCGGGCGAGGGCCGCGAAGCCCTCGCCCGGCCTCTCCGGAGCCGCCGACAAGGCGACTTCGCCCGGATTTGGGCAAGGCCAGCCTCGCCCGCGGCTGGCGAAGCCATGGCGTCCATCGCCGGGCGGGCGAGGGCCACGAATCCTCGCCAGCCGCCGGCTAGGGTCGCGACCCTTGCTCGGCCTCGCCTGTGGCCGTGGGCGAGGCCAGCCTTGGAAGAAGGAGAGGAGGGTGTTGGGGCGGCGGGCTAGGGTTTCGGAGGCGAAGATCGGGCGGAGGAGCGGCGGCGTGAGTTGCGGGAGGTGGGGGACCGGGGCCTCGGAATGGGATCTCGTGGAGGTGAGGGCAGCGGTGACGAGGTCGAGGGTCGCGACCCTCGCCGGCCGCCGTCGAGGGCTTCGTGGCCCTCGCCTCCGCCCGGCGATGGCTGCCATGGCCTCGCCAGCCGAGGGCGAGGCTGGCCTTGCCCGGATCCGAGCGAAGTCGCCTCGCCGACGGCTGGGAGAGGCCGGGTGAGGGCTGCGGCCCTCGCCCTATGGCCGGCGAGCCTCACCGGAGGCTCACCGGCAACCACGAAGAAGAGAGCAGAAAAGAAAAGGAAAAAGAAAAAAAAAAAAAGAAAACAATTAATAAAAATTAATAAAAAATCATAAAAAATCATAAAAAAAATTAGAAAAAATCATAAAAATTGCCACGTCGGCGTCAGGCCATCAGCCGACATCCACGCGCGCGGCCGGCCAAAATTAGTTGAATGGACTGAATTGGTATCAATATTAAAAGGTTTAGGACTAAATTGGTCCAATTGAAAAGTTTAGGACTGAATTGGTACCAATGCAATAGGTTTAGGACTTTTTTGGTACTTTTCACAACCAAGTTTCTCGATAGCTCACCTGACATTTCAAAGCATAATATATGTTCACACGGCAGATGAACAAATAAGCATTTTTTTTTATTATTATTTGCTTTCGTCTACTGCATTACCGGTCCTAAAAGCTTGCGTACATGGGACTCCTTCGGCTCTCCATTGACTTACTCGAGGATATGGCTCAATAAAGAAGATGATAATGATAATAAAAATAAAACAAATGATAATTCATTTATTTCGTTGATTTTGCCCCCTATTGATTTGTAGTCATTGTTTTTCCGTTTTTCCTCTTTTTTAAGGCTTACGACCACTTAAAAAGCATACGTCTCCATGTGGATTCATAGGGTGGTGTTTCAGTCCTATCTTTATCCCCTTTTATTTTGATGTTCTCTATGTTGGTTGATTGCCAGTACAATAGTTGAGTGGCACAATTTCTTATCTAATAGAGCTTTTACTTGGCCTGTCCTTGATATGATATTACATTTTTTAGGGCTCTAACGTTCCAAGTTGTTGACTGCAAAGGCAATTATGATATTTTGGGAAAGAAGATTGTTGTATTGCTTGCTTTTTATCCAACGGTGTTTAATTTATTGGCTCATACTAACTTTCCCATATACATTAGGGAATGATGAAGTGGTTCGTCGAATTATGCTACCCTATGGGATGTCTAGGGAGAGTTGATGTTATATAGGGCTTGTGCTAGCTAAACTGATGACATGTGATTTTCTCTTGTCCAGAGCTTCACGACTCGCTTAGCAGTTGGAGACTGCGTTTGCGGAGGTTTTGGTGGTTTTTCTGCATGGTTGAAAGTTTTGGGGTCGGGATTTAAGTTTGAGCAGATATCAGTCTTTGCAGGATTTTAGCGGTGCTTTGACGTGTAGTTGTGGTTCTTGACGACGCTGGAGGAGCGGCGCCGCCCCGGGGTGAGATTGGGGGGGAGAGAGAGAGAGAGAGAGAATGACACGGGAGAGGGGGAGTGAGGACGGGCGCGGGGATGGATTTGTCTATGTGGAATTACCCCTTTTTGTGTGACTTATCACTGTTGAATGCCATTGGATTATGCGCAACGATGGGAATGTCCTCTTATTTTCTTTATTTCACCGAAAATAAATTATTTATAAAGAGGTCATCATGTTTCGTTGTTGAATAGTCGTCACAAAGAACTTTGCACTTTTAGTGATGAAAAATTTGGTTGCTAAAGGGTCCATGTGTTTTTCACGCATCAAAAAAATAAAATCGTCCCTATTAGTATAATCAGGTCACATTTTCTGGGGCTATTTGCAATTTTCGAAGTCAAAATTGCATCGAAAATTGCGTTGCTAATGGTATAATTTGGCCCATTGTTTTTTCAAAGGCTAAAACTGCTTTGCTGCGTATCCAAATTTGCTAGGAGTTTTCATTGCTAAAAGTCACTTGCAGATTTCGATTTTATAATTCATGTTTCTTTTGGAAATCTAGGCACTTATAATTCTATTTTTCCAACTATTTATACATAATAAATGAAGCAAATGAGGAAATATACAACTAAACATAACTTGATGCGGCATAAGCACAGAATAATCCATGCAGTTGACAAAGGTGCTAAAATTCAGGTGTCCAGCTATACATCACATAGTGCATTAGAAAAGATATACACACACACACATCAAGTGGCTCCACCTTCGTCGATGATCAACCAAAAAAATGCAAAACTAAGATCATATCAGCATATAAAGGTGAAAACACCTTGATCAGTCCTAATGTTTTTTGGATTTAATAAAGACTATAAATAGTCTCATATACTGTTTTTTCAATTTCTTTTTTATTTAAACTCAAGTTGACGTCTACACAACTTGAGTATAAGGGGGAATCGTGAGAATATCATAATTCTCATAATTATGCATATATCTTGGAGATTCTACATATCTTTGTTTATGCATATCTTAATTAATCATACTTGATTGATTACCTTAATATAGCCTATTTCTGTACTACTCGTTAGAAAAAAATTCAATATAAAATTATACAAAAATTCCACAATTCTTCCTTCGGCATATTTTTATTTAAAAAAAAATCCAAATCCAAATCACCCTATAAATGGCGGCCAGCCTCAATAATCAACAAAAAGAAAAAAGAAAAAAATTGAAATCACTAATAAGCACCTACAAAGAATACAATTAGAAGATCAATAAAAGATAATGCATGTAAAAATATAAATGAACTGATTTCGTTTATTTTGGAAAAAAAATGAAAGATCTAGAAAACATTTTCCTAATATTAATGGCTTATATCGCTTGAATTAATTAATTAATATTTTTTTAATTATTGACACCAATTTATTTCTAAATGTTCTCATGGACGATGAAATATTTTTTGTTTATTTATTTTGTAAGTAATACAAATAATCATTTTTTGGAGGATATTTTCAAACTTTTAATTTTTCGCAAAACAAATGAAGCCAAAGCACTATGTCAATAGGGTGTGCAAAGGAACTAGGAATCGCCCGGATCACTTGAAACCAGATTGGAAGAGACTAGAATCAACGGTTCCCAAGGGGATCGGTTCGATTCTCGGTTCCTATTTATGGGAACTGATGGGGGTTCCTAATTCTAGGTATGGAACCATCCACCCACCCATTTGGACTAGACCGGTAATAAATATACTTAATTTAAAAAAAATTCCAAAAAACAATTTAAGAAAAATGAAAATCCTAAAATCCCTAATTTGAAGCTCAACACTATCGACCGGGTGCTCGTCTCATCTCACTCTTGCCTCGTCTAAACTGTCTTTCTATCTCTCACTTACAACCTCAACTCTCAAGTTCATCGTCCATGGACTCACGATCTCAACTCTAAACACTCAATATAAGCTCAATTTTATTTTATTTTTACTGATCTTGCAATTAATAATAGGGCAATCTTTGTTCTTTACTTTACTTTGGCTTGTTAGAAAACGTTGTCTAAGTGGTGAAGCTTAGTGGGACCGGTTCTATGGACCCACCTAGGAATTGGACCAAATTGGTGAGTACAGTTCTTAAGTGGATCCATGGAATGACCAAGTTCCAATTTTTTGGAACTAGTCTTTAATGGACAGTTTCTAGTTATAGGGTGGAAAGTGTCCATCCGAACTATGCTCGTCCCCCGCAGTATGTACAAAAATAATTACGTACTCTGTAAATTCGGCGTCCTCCTCGTCCAAGCCTGAGGTGCCTCCGTCCAACCTCAACCATAGGAAGATTTTAAAAATGCATAATAAATAGAAATTTGCAATAACCAAGCAAACGATGCACAGTGATAATAAAAGCAGTTGGCGAAAACCTACTCGTATTCTCATCTCCATATGCAAGTTAATATAAAAAAGAGGTCCTTGGGACAAAAAAAACGTACGCAAATCATAGCATTTCTCATTAAAGAAGAAGCAGAAGATTATCTTTACGAGCAAGCTTTGCAGGTGTGTCCGCAAATTGTGATTGTTCGTCTCCGAAAGGAAATAGACAAAGATCAGAAAATCTCGACGGGCGTGGTTGCACATTAAAGAACATTACCTGAAGAATCATTTCCCGAGCTCTTTGATGTTCGTTGTTTCACATCAGCAACTGATTTCTTAGGCTTCATGGTGAAAAACAAATCCAAAATGGCATGATTAAACAGCGGCCATAGCATTGTTAACAAATCCAGTAATGTTATCAACGCTACATGAACTGGTGTAACATGATGGAATATACTTGGACCTATAGCCATGGAATTGGCGGTATGGTCCAGGAAATAATTGGCGGTATGGTCCGAAGTGAACCGGACACTTCTTTTCCCCGAGGCCACCCTTTTTCATCTAACTCGTCTACATCCGGAGCGCTCTCTTATTCTCTTAGCCCCGAAGACTGAAGGTAGACTTCGTTTTTCTACAGGGTTATATATACTCTTTATATACAGTTGATATTTTCATCTATAAGCTAACTTTTGGATTAGACTATCTAACATGGTAATTTAGTTAGCTCTGCCCAATTGATTTCGCGCATATGGGCTCGCTTGTCAGAAGTTTATTCTATAATCATGGTCTTTTAAAGTGTTTTTGTTGGGCTTCCTAACAAATAGAAACCCTGATTTTGCTAAAGCAGATTGTAAGCTAAAGATCTAAAAGTCTAGTATGAGTCTTAGACCAAGAAGTTTTCGTTGAAAACATCTGTAATGTTGGAAACAATGATATGCAAAGAGCCATAGATACCACTGACTAATGAAGGCCCTTGTCGATAATTTCTAAAATGTCTAATTTTGATAACTTCATTAGTGAGTTGTCGATTCTCTTTAAATTGTTAAATGTTTTATACCTTTGCAACTTATAGTCTTGATCAAACTTTGTTTAAACTTCCTATTTGCCGATAAGATCACAAGTTAGTCATTTTCTAGTGTTAACATTGTCCTAACAAATTGTCGAGAGAAAAACCTACATAAAATACAAATATCACTTGGAAACTTCATCCATGGCTAGACTTAATATCCAACCTCGCTTTTCCTAAAGTGCAACTTGGTCTCTTGTCCAATCGATAACTTATCGCTCTTGTTCGCCTCCAATGTGCTCAAACTATTGAAGCTACACATCCTCAGTCCTCCAATTTGTTCCCTATCACGTTCGAGATATACGGATACATCAGTAAATGGATATCTATATAGTGCCTTGAATGATCAAACACTTGCACATTCTAAAATACGATAAAGTAACTCATCTGACCCAAAATATGTTTTGTTGTCTTGCAAAATGCATATTATTATTTCTATAGAAGTAGCATCTGTATCATGTCAACTTTGAACAGCATATTCGAAGGTTCCCGTTGGTCTTTTAATACAATAGGTAGCCCGCCTACCTCTATTTTGGACTAAGCGAAGCAACCTATTGAAATATTCATTGGGTGGTTCATGTCCGGGGCAGTGTGGATCCAGTCTTGGATCCAACACTGAATCTGGACTGGTGTTTAAAAATGAAGTCAATGATATAGATCACAAGTTGCCAAGCACAGGACCAAGTCTTTCAATAATATTCTTGCACATCTATCTGCCAATTTGCCCCGCAAAGAGGGTTTCATAAAAAAAAAAAAAAAATAATAATAATAATAATAAAAAAAAAACCCAAACAAATACATGCTCCTAGCATTATTTGATGCTTTCACACGGCGGTATGTTTTAAATTACTAATACCAATTGCGCCCAGAGTCCTTGACCGACCGCAGGAGTGAAGCTTAAGGAAAGTGGGTGGGAGGGCATCTGGGACACGAGGGAGGCGAGGTTGGGCAACTGTTGCCCGAAGTAGATCTTGAGCTCCAAGAAGGGCACGAGGTTGTGGGGGCTTTGGGTGAGGAGAGGGCGGTGTTGTGTTGGGCCCTAGTACTCAGCCCGGTTCAACAGACATAAGAGAATGGCCGTCAGCCAGGTGGTGTGGGACTTGAGGACGCGATGAGGAGGACACAGATCTTGGGCTTGGAAGTGGTCTTGGCAAGCCTGGACGCCGTCCAAGAGCTTTGGGCCAACCCGGAACCCTTGGTATTGGTAGGTAGAGGTGGTGACCCAGCTTTTTTGGTGAGGGAGGAAGGAAGGAGGTTTTGGCATTGTTAGGAGATGTCATCTTCTTGCAAGTGCCTTGCTTGGGGAGGTTGAGTGGGTGCCATGGTGGAGGGTAAATCCATCAAAATATTGGGTCGGATCAAGTGGAAAATGCTCTTATCCATATTAATTCATTTTCATGTAATACAATTTTATAAACACATGTCCAACTCAATTTATACTAAAAATATACCTGACCCATATTACTAAAATAATTTCTTATTTAACCCAATTTAGGAAAAATCATATCCAAACTAAGGTGAAAGCACATAATAAGTGAGCACAAGATCGAGTGAGGGAAGAGAGAATTATAAAAGTGGCTTGAGTCTTAGTAAGTTGTGAACCTATATAAAACCCATATTATTTTGGGTTTTACCATCTTAAACCCATTTACTAAAAACAACTAATACATATAATAACTCGGTCCATCAAATATGGGTTAAAAATTCCTGTTCAAAAAAATATATGGGTTAAAAATTAGATTTATGATTCATTTTGACAGGTTAGAGGGGGAGAGGGAGAATTTCAGAGTAAAGGGTCATTATAGCAACTTAAGTCTCGGCAAAGGGACAAAAAGAGGTTAGCTTTTGTTGTTGGTGATGACGTTATATAGAGAGGTTTATTGCTGGAGAAAATTCATATTGCTGGGTCCATTACTTCTCTCGAATAATGAATGTTTGGAATTTGGAAAGACTTTAGCTAACTCCATTTTGCACTTATGCTGGGTGTTCCATAAATTATTCAAATATCTTGCGGCTTTATGTAAAAATAAAATAAAAATGGAAGTACTTTCTGTATTCCGTGCATCATCCGCAATGTTTAGCAAGTAAACTCTTGATTTAGGACAATTATTAGGTAAGACCGTAAGACTCTGTCACAATGCCATGTGATAAGACTAACCACGTATTCTTTAGTATAAATATAACGAGTCAAACAAGAAGGCGTACAGACTATCCTCAAATTTGGCAACAATAATGCTAGTGCTAGCGTAGAACTCTAATAGAATAACCTTAAAAGTATTAAAACTTACTTTAATGAAATCGGTTTATTAAATTAAGAAGTAAATAAAACGGGTCGTATACAAATACCCAGCAAAGGCCTTGAACATCACTATCTAAAACAGATTTGCAAATTGATAACTCTATGTATAACGTTATTCTGTTGTACACAGTTTGCGACCAATTATCTGTTGCTTTTTTTTTTATCTTTTGGCATGCAATCTTATTTCAGCATTCGAAACCTGGTTATTCACAGTGATGACTGCGGGGCAGAAAAACCTGGATGCACCAAAATACATGACTGCATATGCTAGCCAATGACAAGTTCAACTGTCTTCTGATTCTGAATGTACAAACTTGCTGCGAGCACATAAATCACCACACTACAGTGCATGAAATATCACCTGAAGTCCGTGTTGTGGGCTGGTCGTGAGAAGTTGAGTAGGTGAGTGGACGTATGCAGGGGAGAGAGAGAAAGTATAGCGCTGCAGAATCATCGAAAGAGCAATCTTCGCTTCCGCAGTTGCGAAATTGAAACCCACACAAGTTCGAGGTCCCAAGCCAAAAGGGAAGAATGCCGCCAAATTGTTGTTGGTGGCTTTAGCAACCCCTTCAGAGAATCTCTCCGGCTTGAAAAGCTGTGCATCGTCACCCCAGATTTGAGGGTTGTGGTGAAGCTTCAAATTCGGGATGTATAGGCGCATGTTGGCAGGAAGAACAAGCTTTCCAAGCCTAGTTTTTGTAGCAACTTTCCTAATGAGACCAACAACTGGAGGATATAATCGCAGAGACTCGTTTATGATCATTCCCATCTATAGCGAAAAGAGAGCACATAATATGTAAATCATTCCGCCATGCAGAAATGACAACAATAAATGAACATTTTAGAACTAAATGAGATGAATAGAAATTACAGTTTTCAGTTTCGCAATACCATCAGGATCTGGATCCTGATTGCCGAACACGTTGAGCACTTCCTTTCTTGCTTCATCTTGCCAGTCTGGGTGAATCGCCAGGAGGAAGACAGTCCATGTAAGCATGGTATTTGAGGTTTCGTGCCCAGCAATGTAGAAGGTCTTGCACTCGTCAACAAGATCAGTAATTGTAATTCTTCGACTCTCATCATCACTGTGAGAAGCCTTCACAAGCAGTCCCAGAAAATCATTCCCCAAATCATCCAATTCTCCGGCTTTCACCTTCTCTTCTCTTTTCCTAATTATCTCTAACATGGCATCACGTATTCCATTCTCAAGCTTTTCGGACTCAAGTTCATCGTTCGTCTTCCACAATTTACTGAAAAACGTAACCAAAACCCCCTCATATCAACTCGGTTCACCAGAATGAACAGAAATTCTAATGCCTAAGTATATTGTCGGACAAGTTCTGTATACTTTTGGTTTGACATTCTGCTAACAACCAACTAATTGGCTTATCAGACCAATTAAACTGAAAAATAGAAAGAAGAGATAGTACCTGATTCCTGGAAGCCTTATTTTGAAAGCGTTTCTGGACGCAATCAAGGTCAACTTCCTTAACATCTCGAAGATATTTCTTCCTTCCACATAGCTGCTCCCGAATGCAGTTCTGGAAATTATTTCTGAAGTCAATATTGTAAATTCTTGGTACACCTCGATCTCATCGCCGTGTAGATTTTTCCATCTGTCCAGCATCATGTGGACGCTATCTACCATTGCTGGAAGCATACCCTGCATTTGCACACATTTGATGAAATCAATTTAATTCCTCAGTATGGGCCAACAATTTTCAAGCAACATCGTGTTTCCAAATACTCAGTGATTCATTGTGTTCATTCATATCTCTACTATTCCATCTTTGGTGATCAAATACAACATCGGATAACATTTCCTAGGTGAACATGTAAATTGTACCTTCAAGCTATCCCCATGGAAAGCATAATTCGCCAACTTACGCTGCTTTGCCCATTTCTCGCCTTCCGTCGTCACGAGCCCGTCGCCCAAAAGCTTCTTGACAAACCCGTCCATTTCAGGTTTCGGAAAGGCCTTGTCTTTATTGTTCAACACCTCTTTGATCAACTCAGGCTCTGTCACAATCAGCCAAGGCAGAAGACCATACCAGCTCATATAATTTGCCCCTACAACACCCACAGATCAGAAACCACGTAAAATTAAACAGATTGGAATTCCGAGACGACGAATATTACACGAATTTTCGCGACCTCACCGTATGTTCCAGTCCAAGTGGAGATGTGAGGCTGGACGCGAGGGAAGACGTCGTGAGAAAGGTTCAAGGGTCTGCTCGAAGCTTCGTTCTTGAACTGGAGGATCTCCCGGGTGTTTCCATAGAAGAGCTTGTAAGGAGGGCCTCTGATTCCTTGTGAGGCCATCGTCCTCTGGATGCGATACGGGGTCCACCATAGCTTGTGGAGAGCGATGGCGAGAGCTGAGAAGAGAAGTAGAAACAGAGAGGTCCAGAGCACGATCATGGCGTCTCCCAGAGAATCGAGTTGGGCTCCGAAAGGACCATGAACAACAAGAGGAGAGTGAAACCAGCTTCTGGGTTAGTGAAATCAACGAAACTCCTGAACTCCTCCCTCAGCCTCGAGTTCGAAGTTTCTTGGTTCTTTCTTTATTTTCAAATTATTTATTGATTTTGCATTTGTCTTTGTATCGTGGGAATCTTCTGTGCTTGATAGCGGACAAAAGTGCTTGGTCCTGATCTTCATTTCAGGTGGGAATTATCCATCCGTGATATCCATTATATACACACAAATATGTGTCATGCTTATTTAAGCTACAAAGAGGCTCTACCTGATGCTATTATAGAAACATTTTGGGGGAAAACTTTTGGAGAAATGCGTAGGAGATTAGGTAAAAGGTTTTTTTTTTTAAATGCAAATAATATTTAGCAAAATGTAATTGAAAAATAAATTGTAAAGCAATTTTAATGTAAATGGCAATTAGAAAAGAAAACTATGCATTGTGAAGGATTTTTGCCAATTTGTTTTAGAGTAAAAAATCTCAAACATTTGCCATTGGCGAGTTAGATTTGGTGCAAGCCAACCGCTTGCGAGCTAGATTTGGCTACCAACAGTCTTGCCTAAGATCACATGACCCAAGGCAAGGCGGCCTAAGGTCTCGCAACCTCAAGCCTTGTTGCCTAGGTCATACAACCCCCTGGCGTCGGTTGCTGAGGTAGCGCGACCTCTAGGTGACGTCTTAGAAAAGCAAATGATCAAATAATAATAAAATAGATATGAATAAGAAATTAAGATCAAATATTAGATTTAAGTTGTTCGATCGTAATAACTTATGTCCACAAAGAGAGCAACAACAAATTCCAATATAAATTAAGCGATATAACTAATATTACAATCACACTCAAGTAATTCAAACATTGTTAGTGTTTCTCAAGTCTTGATTACATTTAATAACTTACACGAAGTTTAGCCCTATAATTCCTTGCTAAAGAAGCTCTACAAAAGAATTATACATAAATGCTTATCACAAGAATTTAATTGGTTTCAACACTAGCACCCATATGTAATTATCTGAATTTTGAAACCTCATAATGAAGTCTTCTATACATCATAGCTGCAACAAGCACTCACACAAAAGCGACGGCGCTTCAAGAAATCTCTGACAACGTGCCTTCTTCTCCACGGATGGCTGAATATAGGGTCTTTAGGTTCACAATGGACTTTCCAATTCTTGAAAGTGACTCCCATGTGGATTAAGAAAGAATACTTGTTTCCTCTTGTAACTTGGACTCCAATCTTAACTTCTTAGTTTCTTATGGTCAAAGTCTAATATCACGTTTGACTCCAACACTAAATAGGAAACTTAGATTTGTGTATATCTCCCCTTTTCGGCTTTACTTGGTAGCAAATTTTGCACAAGCACAAAGTCCTTTTTCATTATTAATATTATTATTTCAAAAATTCAAATTTTTGCTTCAGGTTTAAACTCAAGACATATTTCAATAATCTCCACTTTGGCTTGATATTTGGGTCAAGTTACAATTATTTGTTTAAAAATCTAACTCTGCTGCTACTCTCCTACAACCCCCAATGAGCTCAAATGCCACAAATATTTTCTAAGTTCAAGCCTCACTTGAATTTCGCTATAATTGAGGATCCCGTTAGAACACCAACTCCACACACACACTTAACTACTTTGCAAGGATTTTTCAACTCAACATCCTCAACCATGAATAAAGCAAAACATTATTGCCTCCATACCTATTGGGAGACCAAATACATACCTTGTTAATATTAGTAGTTAGAACAACCATTGGCTCTATATGGTTCACCTCGCTATAAGCATCTTATATTGATTACTTTGCTAGTATCCGCTACTTTAGGAGTTTCTGGTTGCAACTCCATCTCAATTCCATATAAAAACTATTATAATTAGTCCTAGCTAGAAGTATTGAAGACTCATCAAATGTAACTTCTCTATTAATCTAATTTTGGACACCACAACCGATAGCCTCGCTCACCTTGTGCATAATCTAGGAACATGCACTTTCTTACCTCCTCATCCACTGTACCATCGCTCACTCAAGCATAACATGGGCAACCAAATATTTTAAAAATAGAATAATTGACAACGTTACCTAACCATACTTCTTTGGGAGTCAGACATCCAATTACAATTGATGGAAATCTATTCATCAAGTAGCTCGTCGTACTAAGTACATCTGCTAGGAATCTCTTAATCATACTAGCACTAGAGAGCATTTATGCATTATCTCTAGTATTATTCTGCTCATCAATTTTGCAACATGTTGTGGTTCACTAGCACTAATGCGGTGTTTTATTATGCTTTATTTCAAACAAAATTTGTTTAACAGTTTTAAGCAAAACTCCATGTTAGTGTAAGTCTACACATGTTCAATCGTTTTACTAATTTCATTTTCGATTAAAGCTATCAACTGCCTAATCCTGACAATAGTATCAAACTTGTGCCCAAACATAGACACTAAAAGCTTCCACAAATAGTCATTGACAACTATTAGCATTGGCATTTTCTCTTGAAGGAAATTGCGACAATTTGCAAAATATTTAAATGAATTGACTCTACTATTTTTGTGGTTTCTTTGACAACCATACTGAATTACACTTTTTGTCATTGATCTATATCACAGCACTTGCATGCATTCAATTCATTAGCAACATAACCATATAACAAATTTCTTTCACTTAAAATCTTCAAGCTTCTCTCACCAATGTGCCCCAAATGTCTATGCCACAATTTAGACTTTCAAACAAATTCTTTCAACTTTTCAACAACAAAATTTGTCATTGTCTCACCTCAAAGTTCATATAGGCCACCATATTTGATTCATCTCATTATTATCAAAGCATCTCAAATAACTTTTAGAACTCCATATTTCGAAGTATATGCCTCATCAAGTCAATGTCCTCACATACCATCATGCATTCTAATGTTAACATCATCAACACCTATAATATTGACTTTGCGTTGTTCCCTAATTGAACTTTACTATTATTCATGCATTGATAATTAGTAAACTAGTTTCTATTTGACATAGCATGAACAAAACAACCAGAATCCATTATATATCAATCGAACGATGAATCATTAATGATGGACAAGACATAATTGCTACTACCCCAATTACCATTAGTTATAGCTCCAAAATTATCTATAGACTCAATTATGATTCCCTTATACTTTTCATTTTTTAGCTTAAGGCAATTCCTTTTAAGATTCCCCCTCTTACCACAACTCTAACATACATCACTATCAGTCCTAGACTGACTACATATGTTCATGTTTATACTACTCCTGCTAACATGTGAATCAATTCTTCATCTATTTTCACCTACTAAAATAGTAGATACAAGTTCACCAGATTTTTTTCTACATATGTCCGTACTTAGAATTAAATCTCGAACCTCATGAAATGTTAAGCTTGTTGACCCATAAGAATTACAAATAGCAATAACAGTGATATTCTAACTATCAAGTAATGAAAATAATAGGATCAAAACACATACCTCATTTTCAAAGTCAATCTTAACTGAATTGAATTAACTAATAATCACATTGAATTCATTAATATGATGTGCAACTACGCATCTTCACTCATCTTCAAGTTAAATAGATATTGTATCAAATAGACCTTATTGATCACAAAGGGCTTTTCATACATATCTGACAATGATTTCATTAAACTCGTGATGGTATTCTCTTTCATGGTGTTGAACGCAATGTTACAGGCCAACGTCAGCCGAATAATGCCCAAAGCTTGTTAATCTAGCAATTCCTAATCAGATTGCTTCATCGTCTCTAGCTTCTCCCCCAATAGAGGCAAGTGCAATTTTATTTGGTAGAGATAATCCTCAATCTATATCTTTTAGAAATCAAAATCATTTCCATCAATTTTGTATATTCTCACTTTTCCTTCTTCCATCATTATCGATTCACTTCAACTCAAATAATCCACAAAAGCAAGCAATCGAATAATAAAATAGACGAAAAAAAAATTTGATACATGATTAGAGTAGCAATGAATTTCATTATATATCGAATGATACAAAAGAGATTATAATCATACTCAAATAACTTAACATTTTCAGTGTTTCCACGTCCTAATTACACCCAATAACTCAAGCAGTGTTTAGCCCCACAATTTTTTGTTAAATAATTTATCAATCTCACGAAGGAATTATATATACATTCTTACCACAAAAATTTAGTTGGCTTCAATACTAGCATCCGGATGTAGTGAATTTTGAAACCCCACGATGAAGTCCTCTGTACATCAACAACCACAACAAGCCCTCACACAAAAGCAGCAGTTCTTCAAGAAATCTCTAATAGCGTGCCTGCTTCTCTATGTATGGTCAAATGTATGGTCTTCAAGTCCACAGTGGACTTTCCAAATCTTGAAAGTCCCTCCCATGTAGATCAGGAAAGAATATTCGTTTCCTCCTGCAACTCCGACTCCAATATTAACTTCTTCGTCCTCTTTTTTCATGATCAAAGTCTAATATCATGTTTGACTTCAACGCTGAACAGGAAACTTAGATTTGTGCAAATCTCCCTTTTTGGGCTTTTCTTGTTAGCAAGAAGTCCTTTTTTATTATTAATATTATTATTTCTGGAATTCAACTTTTTGCTTTGAATTTAAATTCGAGACTTATTTAAACATAGAGCTTACCCACCTCCATCTAACCCCTCTGTGCAAACCGTGGGGAAAATAAACTGTCCAAAAGCGGAATAAAATAATTATTAAATTCAAGCTATGTATTTCAAGAATACCAAAATTCCATAGTACATTCGGATCTGCCTTAGGTTGGGGCCTTTGGAAATACAATTATGTGGTTCTTGCATTTAGCCAACAGGCTTTGGAGGCCCAAGGGGCATTGGGGAAGTGTTCCCAAACACACCTAGCTTTATTTGGTGAGTTCAACTAGAATTTGTTCATGACAAGATGGCAGTGAATGGTTTAATATAGATATAATCTTAAGATGTTTATTATTCGACATTTCTTGAAAATTGCAATGTGGGTTCATAAAAGGTTCGAATTTTTTTGTGCTTTTGGAAAAAGAGATGTAACACAAAGTATCTCAAAAAATTAGTGATTTTCCTCATTTAAAATATCCGCCGCCAGGAGAAGCCGTGGAAATGCTTGACACGAAGGATCGAATGGCAATTCATTTGAAAAGACTTCACAAACCCAGAAGCTGCTGTCGATTAATGGAGTGCGCATCGATTTTGGGCATTCCTTTTGAGGTTCGTTTTCGAAGTAAATATGACCTGTGCAGAGTTTTCAGCAGCCTTGTGCAGGTGTTGAGTCCCCGTTCAATTGTGGGGCTGTGGGACGTAGGAAGGATCATTGGCCGGAGATTCAAGCGAGGGAGGATGGTTCGACCGGATGCACCTCCGACCACGGTGCCGCTGGTGGAAATTCAACCATTGAGAGTTGTCAGACAGTACAGAGCCCCAACCAGAAACAAGTTTCAAATACTAGGAAACCAGAGGTCGATGGTGGGTATAGCGAATGGATGCTCGTTTCGCCCGGAAAGAGTAGAAACCTCCAAGCATTTCAATGAATGGTCGTGCAGCGAATGGATGGAGCTCGGGACCAGGGACGATGGAGGTGAATGAGGGACTAGCTGCAAACGCTGTCATAGTCTACAGATCAGGTATATTGATCTCATCTTAACCATTAATTACACAATTTCATCATTGAGCCCAAAGTGATCAACAGTTGAAACTTGAAATGAACTTGATTTATATGATTTGTAGATTAGGTCAAATAAGTTGACTGATTTTGATAATTCTTGTCATCCAAACATCGGTCATTAGACATTCATTCTTTGCCTTAGTCCAGTATACGCATTAGCTGTACTTCCAGAATGTTGCATTTATTCGGTAAGAAATATGGTAAATCATTATTAAGTTCCACTATACATGACCATGCACACATATGAGGTACGTGCCTAAAAAATAAAAAAACTACTTACGAGAACTAGAACACAAGATTGTACACCGTGAAGAGTCTTGGCAAATCGAATACACTGCACAATAGGAATAGTGCTTCTGAAATTAAAAGAAAGACAACTTGATACCTACAAATATCACATACCTCTGGAACCAAGAATTCACAGGCCATTGTTGCATGGATCCATGGAGGCATCCATGCACATTGGCGACTGAACATCATGCGGTGATGAGCTACTGCTGTAGAGGATGAAACCTGATTTGAAGTCCATGTTGAGGGCGGGTTGTCGCGAGCTGACCTGGGCAGTGGATATACGTCGGGGACAGCTTGAAGGTGTAGCGCTGGAGGATCATCGAAAGGAGGATTTTCGCTTCTGCCGCCACGAAGCTCATCCCAACGCAAGATCGAGGTCCGAAGCCGAAGGGGATGAACACGACCGCATTGTTGTTGGTAGCCTTAGCTATGCCTTCTGAGAATCGCTCCGGCTTGAATTCATGCACATCTTCCCCCCAGATTTCAGGGTCATGGTGAAGCTTAAGGGTCGGTATAAAGATCTGACTATTAGCAGGAAGAACAAGCCTCCCTAACCTCAGTTTCTTGCCAACTTTTCGAGTCAAGCCGACTACAGGGGGGTACAAACGCAGAGTTTCGTTCATGATCATGCTAATCTGCACATAAAAAGGGAAAATGTTTAGTTAGTCATCATGTCTAACCTACAATTCGAGTGAATCAAAAAAGGTTGATCGGGACCAAGACTTGAGTTGTTTTCTATACCTTCTTAAGCTTTCCTAGTCCATCGGAATCAGGGTCTTTATTCCCAAATACATTGAGAACCTCCCTTCTTGCTTCCTCTTGCCATTCTGGATTAATCGCTAGGAGGAATAACATCCATGTCATCATTGAGTTGACAGTTTCTTGTCCGGCTATGTAGAATGTCTTACACTCATCCACCAAATTATCTACTGTGAATTTTTTGCTCTTGTCCGTATCGTGCAAAGCCTTCACAAGTTGTCCTAGGAAATCATCCCCAAAGCCATCTTCTTCACCGGCCATCACCTTCTTCTCTCTTCTCTTGATCATCTGTAAGATGGAATTGCGTATGCCTTTCTCAAGTTTCTCCGCTTCGATTTCATCCGCTGTCTTCCAAAGCTTTCTGCCAGCAGGATTCAGAACAAATTCCATAATTAGTTAGGCCTAATTAAAACTCTGGTTCTGAGACGTGAAATGTCCTAAGTCTTTTGAGGCTTGAAGTTTGCATTTGCACAATGAACAAAACTGTTGCCCGACCATCGTTAGAAATTAGCAGCTTGCTAAGTGTGATCTCACATCAGTAATTTTAGTGATAAAGAATGGTTATCCAAAAATGGTGTTCCTCCTTCGAATGCATTTACTCACCTGGAAAACTTGTCAGAATAATCAAGTTCAGATGTCTAAAGTTCGTTCTAAAAGTGATAATCACTGTACTTTCTAGCTTCTTCGTCATAAAAATGGTCAAAACAAAATTTTCCTAGAAAAAATGTGCGATACCTTATTCCCGGGAACCTTATATTGAAAGCATTTTTGGATGTTAACGTAACCAATCCTGTCAACATCTGAAAAATGTTCCTCCCCTCAACATAGCTGCTCCCGAACGCAGTTCTTGAAATCACTTCGGATGTCAATAACTTAAACTCTCCGAACACCTCGATCTCTTTCCCTTCTTGATTCTTCCATTTTCCTAGCATAGTGTGAACACTCTCCACCATTGCCGGGGCCATATTCTGCAATTTCAATCCCCCCAAAGTAATTAGTAAAACCTCAAATCATACAATTCTCTTTTTCGATTGAGTTCAACTACCTTCAAACTTTCCCCATGGAAAGCGTGATTGGCGAGTTTACGCTGGTTCGCCCATTTCTTGCCATCGTTTGTACTCACGAGTCCATCTCCTAGAAGCTTCTTGGCAAAGTCCTTAGTTCCTGTTTTTGGGTATGTTTTCTCTCTGTTAAGCAGCACCTCCTTAATAAGATCTGGCTCTGTGATGACCAGTTGAGCTTGAGGTCCGTGCCAATTCAGGTAATTCCTCCCTACAAAGTTGCACATAAGTTTAATATCATAGCGTCATGACACTAATGAAACTTAAGTTTAGTATTTCGGTAATTACCGTATGTGTCTATCCATGTGTTGACTTGAGGGTGAATCTTAGGGAATATGTTGTGAGAGAGATTGTTCATGGGCGTGTTCCTGATTTCCATCTTCATCTTGATTGTTTCCTTGGTGCTTCCATGGAGGAACCTGTAAGGAGGGCCAAAGATCCCCTGTTGGGCCATCATCCTCTGTATCCTGAGCGGGTTCCACCATAGCTTGTGCAAGAGCTTGGCAAGAGACCAGAGAAGAAACAGAAACAGAGAGCTCAGGAAGATGACCGATTGCATGGTATAATAAGGGGATGAAACGATAAAGAGAATGAAAACAGTGAAAATTATGATACTGGGTTTCTCTTATGAAATGAAAAAGTTCGATTGATTTAGGTATTCATTGTGTCTTTCGGAGGATTCTATAAGCCGGCCGGCGCCACGATCAATATTAAACAACCTTTGTTGGGAAAATGTCGGGAAAGTTCTGTCGGTCCACCTTTGACATTTTGGCTCCATTTCAGAGGAAACGTACGATAGGGACGAACTGATTAACGTCATCCGTGACTTCCTTGCCGATCTGAAATTATTAAAATCAATCCAAATCGTGATGCACAAGTATTGCATGCACCCGGTTCTCCTCCAAGCCCACGACAGGATGGCGCCTCGAATGTGCGCAATCTGTCGAAAAGCCATTTCCAAAGCCAAACCTTACTGAGAATTCGATGAATAGAGAATTTGTCGAACTTTTCAATTAGAGACACGGGTCTCGATTCGTTTTTCATTTGACCAGCGTTACATGACACAAGCTGTCTTGGTCGTCTTCTCGACACCGGAACTGTTTCTTAGCAAATAATCTCGCTTACAAGACGCGACATAGATCGAAGAAAAATTCAAGGGCCAACGTATAAAGGACACAATCGTGAGCACGGGGATGACATCGGAGGTGACGAGGAAACACCAAGACCATGTATCACTCGCTTTCATCTTTTTCTTGCTTAGTTCGAAATGTCCTAACCCACACAATCTTTAATGGCAGATCCAAAAACAAATTTGGCCTTCTGTTTCCGTTGCTTTATCACCACACCCATATAAAGGTAGCCTAGCCGCCGCATAGTCGGTCAAATCAGGAGGGTACCTCAGGGGGAATCGAACCACGAATCTGATAGGACTTGATGAATGACTCGACCGCTCGTTAGATCCATCAGGATGAAAATATAAATTGGTTAATTATACGCAGTCCATTAGATAATTTTATTACAAGAAACTTGGAACGGACATCTAATGAATACGTACCTGATCCAAAACACAGCTCGTCTAATCCGTTAAGTTAAACGTAGGTCAATCCGACCCAATTGTGACCTAGAACACATCTTTGAATTAAAATAAAACTTCAATAGGTTTTTCATGAAACTAGAACCCACAAGCTCACGAAGGCATTAAAAGTAGTCTCTGTACGTTGTTATCTCAGCATTAACTGGGACATATATGCTGATTAACAAGCTACGGGGGATGAAATACAACTTGAAGTCCGCGCAGAGGGCGAGTCGTGACGATTTCAACTGGACTGTGGATGTACCCAGGAGACAGTTTGAAAGCGTAGCGCTGCAGAATCATCGAAAGGACGATTTTCACCTCGTTCATCACGAAGTTCATTCCCACGCCCATTCGAGGCCCGAAACCAAAGGGAAGGAACGCGATTGAGTTGTTGTTAGTAGCTTTAAGGATGCCTTCCGAGAATCGGTCCGGTCTGAAGAGGTGCACAACTTCTCCTCAGATTTCAGGGTTGTGCTGAAGCTTGAGGTTAGCTACGTAAACTTGAATGTTAGGAGGAAGAACAAGTTTCCCTAGCCTAAGTTCCTGGTCGACTTTTCGAGTAAACCCAATCCCAGGAGGATATAATCGGAACGCTTCGTTCATGATCATGCTGATCTGCACAAAAGAGAAGACATTACTTGACAACACAACTACTCAGAATTTAGAAGGACTATTTCATTGTTTCGTTCCCAATAGAACAATTCTTTCTTGTCCTTTAGTCAGTATACGAAAGAGTTGTCAAGTGTCAAAAAACTGTTGACAGTCATTGGTCACGTAATTTCCCAATGACTTTGTTGGTAATTTACGACACTTTTATCAACTCATCAACATTTCTTACATTTAACTAAATTTTATTTGCCTTTCTTGCTAATTCTTTTAACCTTTTCAATTTCTATATGAATTCATCAACTTTAATTTAAGTGACCCATCAATTAATTCTGATTAAATTACAAATTAGTCTTGGATCACTAACTCTCATTTGAATTTATATTGTTTTTTACTGACTATTATTTGTCTTTCTTAAAAACGCCTTATAATTATCAAGTCTTACATAAAGTTACCAATTTTATTTGTGTAACTTACCATTTTCACCCATTGGATTACCAATTTAATTTACGAAATCTCATTTAAGTTGTTTACCTGCATTTATTTAATCTTTTTTTTTAAGGATTTACCAATTTAACTACTGAGTTACACATTTCTATTTACCTTACTTATCAACCTATTAAATTTACAAATATTTTTAGAAATCACCAACCTTAATTGGAGTGCTTATCTGAAGCTCCCCCTTTACATCAGTAATGATCCGCTTGCTCCAAAAGAAATTATATGTAAAGATAGTTCAAAGCATTGGTAGGTTATGCAACTAAAGGACTTGTTTATATATATTATTTTACTTTCCTGCCAAAAATTTAAAATATTGTTCAAATTTGAAGAATTTTTAAAAATTATGTATTGATTCTACATGTCAACATTTGGGTGTCATGAAAGTTCTAAGGGTTTTGAATTTAAACAGGCAATATGTTGAGGTGCAAAATTTAGATTATTTTAGTAAAGAGTAAAAGTAAAAAATCAATCCAGGTAGATCAAAAAATTTGTAAAGTAATACAATAGTGGTAATTCGCAACCTACAAACCAAGTCGATAATTTCTTAAAAGTGCTGGCAAGTTACGTAAAAACTTACTAGCCTTTATTTACTTATTTTTTACCAACAATTTTTTTTACAATTACTAATGGTTGAGCATCAACGTTTACTTGCAAGGATGTTCCTTTCTAATAGAGTTACAAATGGTATAATTCTAGTAATATAGAGTATCGATGAGTTTGAGTTTTGGACTTAAACAAGCATGCATGCCAATATGTTGTTAGGAGGATCATTTCTAGTCTACCAAATCAATCAAGACAAAGATCAATTCATTGTACTGTCCTTAACTTGGCAATTCCATCGAAGTCAAGGTCTTCATTCCCTATTTTGGCCTCGACTAGTAGGCCAAAGCCCGGTACATCAAGGGCTAGACTTGGCCATGAGCCGGCCCGAAGGCTGGTCATAAGTCAATTGGCCATTCAGGATCGGTAACCAAAGGTTCAATTATAGAGTATTCGACTATAGAAATGTTATTCGATCATAAAAATTAGTCGTGAGACGTTCACATACCATCACGGATCAACAGACAGTCAAGGCTTGATTCCGCCTAGTTAATGCACCAATCGCAAGTGATTTCGCATGGTCATTGAACTAGCCGTGGACGACCATGAACTAATCCCATGCGACCGTGAATTGGTAAGAATCAATCAATTCCACATGATTACATAACAACCGATAATCGACCATGGATCCAATGAACTCAACGTGGTTCAATTTCATACTGACCAAGATTCGTGGTGCAGAACGTTGGACTAGTCATAGGATCGGCTACAAGACTAGTCGACTGGCTCAAGGATTGACCACAAGACCAGCCAATTAGAATTGACCCACAGGCTAGCCCATGAACCGGTCAAAGGACCGACCGACTAGGCTAGGACTTAGCCAGCAAACCTAACCGCGACTCCTTTTCTCGATAAAGGGGATTTCGAACTCGATTTGGCCAATCAAGTAGGGTTGCATCTGGCTTTGTTTGGGCATGGCTTAGGTATGAACCTTAGGCCAAATACGGTTATCGATCGTGATCAAGCTCAATTAATCCCTACCCAATGACAAGACCTTCAAAACGTAGATATTTTCCTAACGTGTATTCAATGCCTTTGGCTTGTAGTTAATTAATGAACATTGACTAAGGGTGGACACTTGGCATGAAAATGTCTTGCAAGACAAATTTGAAACTTGGACTTTGACTCAATAATGAGGAGACACCTAGGCCAAATCTTCCTAAAAATGAGTGTGAATGAGTGTGGGCGAGTGTGAATGCAATAAATGAAGATAATGAATGTAAAGGCTTATGTGTCCCAAGTGATTAATTAAGGAAGGATGACTCATGACCCAAGAGAATAATGGCAAGTGACCTTACAAGCCAAGAAGGGTGCCACTTCTCCTTCATAGACTTGCCACCTTTGCTCTCCTAGGTTTTGACTTCTCAGTTTTCGAAACTACTAGACCTTTCCTGCTTTGCAATTTTAGAAGAGCTCTTTATGGTTCGAATTTGGAGAAATTTCCTTCACAAAAGTTGTCCAAAACATCTTGGTCTACAACATACTTAAATTTCATATTTTTCTAAAGTGATATGGTTGAGACGAAGGCCCAATCATTTATCATCTTGAATTTGCTCTGTGTAGTAAAACAGTGACCAGATTATTTTCTCAAACTTTTATAATTTTTTCCTTTCAAATTTAGATATACTTGCTTCAAAAAATTTTCAAATGACATTCATATCTACATATTAAAATTTCAAATATTTTTATAAATATTTGAATTTCAAAATAGGTCTTTCTTTCTGACCGTTGAATTTGTTCGATGGATGAATGATTGGGTTATGTTCAGTGATCTGGTTCTCTTTCCATAAAACGAATTTTGCTAGGGTTCCTCATAAATTTTTTTTTAATTAAGATCTTCTCTACAACATATTAAAATTTCATAATTTTTCAAGCCCATTTGATAGGGTAATGATATTGATTTTTGAAAATTGCTTGAAACTATTTTTTACCCCAGGATAAGAGAGTCACTCGCCCAACTTGGAGGTAAGGGGGCTGCACACCCAACGTGAGGAGCAAACCAATCTAAAGTCTTCTTGGAATAGGATGATGATGCATTAAATATCTTTAGACTCTAGTTTTTCAATGCCAAGTTGAGGTGTCCCTCATAGGAATAGGCCATAATGCCTCATAATTTAAAAACTTGGAGAGCAAGTTTGTGATATAAACATATCTAACCTAATGATTACTCAAAATCCAAACATTAAATGAGGAAGGCTTAGTCATTGATTTAGGTGTCCCCATAATAATTACATGTAATTATTTCATGATGACTCAACCTCTTAGGTGGACCAATGGAAAGATTAGCAAGTGTCGTCCCTATAAACTAAACTTGCCACCCATCTCTTTAGCTTGCCACCTTCTCAACCTAGATTATCCACCTACATGAAAATAATTAGTCCATTTGGAAAGATCATCATGAAGGGTTTGCCTATAAATTGAGGAATTTCCCCCCTCATTTCCACACCACCTCCTATTCCTCCTTCATTCTCTCGACCTCACCGTCACCCTCTCTCTCTTCTCGTGGCCACGCCTCTCTTGCCCATTTGCACGCCTGCTCGTTGCTCGGTCACCTAAGCCTTACATTAATTCGATCTTGAAATGTGCATTCAATGCTTATTAATTGAAAGAAATTTTATTAAGATTGAGATTGTTAAAGTAACGAGCTTGGAGCAATTTACTATCAAAGCTTAATTACATTTAAGCTTCCCCTATGGAAAGTATGATTAGCAAGTTTACGCTATTTTGCCCATTTTTCTTCGTTGTTTGCGGTCACAAGTCCTTCCCCTAAAAGCTTCTTGACATAGTCCGTAGCTTGTGTTTTTGGATACGTTTTGTCTCTATCAACTAATACCTCTTTGATCAGTTCTAGTTCTATAATGAGCAGCTGAGCTTGAGTCCCATGCCAACTTAAGTAATTTCTCCCTACAAAAGTCACAAAAGATCCAATCAACAATTTAAGGTCAGATCATCCCACAGCGGTTTTCATTAGGGACATTAAGTAGAGCATAAAATTGAAACTAAAACGTAGGACTTAATTCATTTACCATATGCGTTAGTCCATGTGTATATTTCAGGTTGAATCTCAGGGAATATGTCATGAGAGAAATTATTCATTGGTATGTCCCTGACCTGCGTGATCATCTTGAATGATTCCTTGCTACTTCCGTGGACAAACTTGTAAGGGGGGCCTTTGATTCCCTGCTCATTCATTATCCTATGTATCCTGTGGGGTTTCCACCATAACTTGTACCAAAGTTTGGCAAGAGACAAGAAGAGAAACAGGAACAGGGTGCTCGAGAGGATGAGCACTTTTATGGTTTCATTCCAAGCTAGAAAGGGAAGGAAGTGGAGAAAACTGGATATCCAAATCTCGGATTGTGAAGTGATGATGATCAAGCTTTTAGTGGCTTTGGCCGGAGAAATTCGGTAGCCGGGTGATAAGGTCAAGCTCAAAATGACAGCCTTTCGGCATTGATTGATAGGGACGGCTTATACTAACATTAAAAATGTCGAATCTGCCGGCTCTAGGATATTCCTAGAAATCATCCCTCAAGACGATCAAAGCGACATGATAAAGCTTCTTTGTGGGCTAGAATGTTTCCGTGTGTGGAGTTGTCCTTTACACAGGCAGAAGTTGAGTCCCATTTATCTTCATCCTTTTACAGCTTAAACAATAGCGAATAAGAGTAGTTTCATAACAAATCGACTTGTACCTTGTTTTGTACTTTCTCAACTAAAACATTAGCCCACAAGAACTTTGCATAATTATTCATCAGTAGGCTCAAAATAACAGCTATCACTCCTAGCCATAAAGACCACGAGACCCTCCATTGTTTGTTTGTCTAATTAGGTCCTAAACCATTGTAATTTTAATTTCTCACCCTTAAATTTTATTTTAAAAACTTTTTTACCTCATCACGTATCCAAAGAACAAAGAATTACCTCATTTTACAATGCCGAATTGCAAGTTTGAGAATTATTTTGATGGTGCGGTTGGAAAGAATCACCGCTTTTCCATGACTTTGGTAGATCTGCATTAGTCAAATCTTTTTCCAAGTGACAATTGTCCAAGCAATCGACATTTGTGTCACGGGGTGACCGCAACATCCTTGCATTAAAGCTGCAACACTTCGGGATTTCAGGTTTGGAATTCTCGTTTCTAATGATGACTTCATTTGCCTCCGTGCAAGTGTCAAACCTCTCTAGCTGACCAAATTCAGGTGCAGAATATCATAACTTTGGGACAAAATACCATCCAGAAAGGAATATGAAAGATCGACAGATGTAGAGGACCCAAATTTTCTATCTTGGCTTCAGAGAAGTTTCCATTTCCTTCCATGGCATGAGGTTCCTAAGGATAAGCCGTCACGAGTAACTTGGGAAAGAAAGACAAATGTCAATATACTAATGAAAAATTGATCTCTCAACGGGCTCTCTTATATTGAAAGCGGGGCATCAATACTTTGCCCTCGAGTCCCTGATTACCAGGGTTAAGTGTTTTGCTGCTGTTTCACTCTTAAGAGAAAACATTGTTGAGAGCTTCCTCTGTGATCTGTCAATTGAATGCCCATAGGATTTTACAAACCAAATAAGTTCCACCTATCAAAGTTCGAGGAATTTTCCTTCAAAGCTGCGACTTCAATTCTGAAAATTTTATGCATTAAAACAAGAATCTGCTTTCGAAAAACTCTTCCATTTTGAGAGCTTTAGGCACACGATGTAATTTCAATTCAATGTTTTCAAAATGTAATGTTAACTTTGAAAAATTACCTAACAAAAAATGATTTTAGACCCATAATTGGAAATTCCAACAAACCATTTGTTCTAGAGTTATTTGCTCAAGAGACCATTCTAATAATCATTGAAAAGACAGTCTGAATACATTATCTTTTCAACCATCAAAAGATTCATTAGTCAAGAGCACGGGCTCTCTCAACCCATATCTCACGTGGCATAGGATGTCTTTTATATTCTTAACAATTTAAGTATTTTTAGGAATCACCACTAGTCATTTGAGAGCAAAAAAACCAATTGAGACATGGGAGCGATGTCTCAATTCTTGCCGAACCAAAGATTCCAGTATTAGAAATTTGATTACACTAGTCATCCAACTATTGTCCTTTAGATACTTAAATTTGATTATTTGTCAACTAAAGTATTCATGTAGCCTTTTTTCTAATTATGAGTCCAAAGGTTTTTATCATGTCCATGCAATCTTTTCAATGAGATCCAAGATTTATCCTAACCATGTTGAAAAGAAAAATAAAAATATATTAAAAGTGTGCAATCAAGCCAAATCGAAATCGGAATGCACAAATAGCATTCTAATAATTGTCTCTAAGAACATCCAAAAATCCTTAAATCCTTTTATAAAGCCCTTAGAGCTTGTTCAATTTTGAGTTCAGTTTTTATCCAAAGATTTTCGAATTTTTTAAAATGTTAATCGAAACCTAAACTGTGAATTTTAATTTTTCCGAATTTTAATTTTAATTTTTTAATTTTGAAAAATGAATACTCGGATCGGGTCGGGGAACCCCGTCAGAATGTGCAGGTCTGAAATTTGGACCGCCCCTTGGGCCCTGTCCGAAAATGTCCAAATCTAAACCTATTTCACTTAACCCAAAAACTTTCAGCCCCATGAACTCCACCCAGCCCGGGCTCCTTTTTAAAAAAAAAAAAATTATTTATTTATTTATTGTTCTCTATTTTCGATTTTGTTTTCTATTTCTATTTGTTTATTATTTCCTTTTTTATTTTCCGTTTCCTTCTTCGGCGAGAGCTTCATCGAGACCAGCACAAGCGTCCCATCCCTATCTCCATTATGCATTTCTATCCTAGGTGTTGTTGCAGGTACTGTCATACTTTTAGGGTGCGTTTGTTTCACAGAAAACTCAATGATAAAGGAAAATATTTTTCGGGAAAACATTTTCTAAGAATATCGTTTGTTTTCCTTTGTTTGGTAATGTATAATTGAAAATGTTTTTTGCTATTTAGATCCCATTAAAAAATAATTTCACACTTCATCATAGGAAAAAAATTGAATTTTTTTTACTGGCTGGCTTACAAGGGGTGAGCTCCAAATGTCGCCAGAGGCAAGCTTGCCAGTTGGACGCTAGAGGTTGCGAGCTCACCCAATCTGGCGAGGCTTGAGCCTCATCGCTGGAGGCCACGAGCTCACCTGATTTAGCGAGGCTTGAGGCTCATCGACCTCAGGCAAGAGTAAGCCTTGTTGTCGAAAGCCATGAGATCGCTCGATTTGGTGAGACTAGAGCTCACTAGCTGTCCTTATGGCTAGTGACGGGTGAAGAAGAAACAAAAAAGAAAAGGAAGGAAAAAAAAAAAAAAAAATAAGTAAATTCGATTTTTTTATTTTTAAAATATTTTCCAAATTTTAATTTTTTAAATAATAAAAAAATTCAAATTCAGTTTTTTTTTAAAATATATTTTTATAAGAATAATTGTTGTAAACTAAGCATCAAATCCAAACTTTAGTAGATTCGAAAAACATTTTCCGATCCTTTCAAAGGAGAAATCATTTTTCTGAATTTAAGTTTTGTTAGGAAAATATATTCCGTTTATTAAGAAAATATTTTCTGTTGACTCATTTTTCTGTGCGACCCAAATGCTAGAAAATAAGAAAAAAATTTTCCTGAAAATGTATTATGCAAAACAAACGTACCCTTAATCTTTCTTTCGCAACAGAGGATGGGTGATGATTAATCAAGATTGTCCTTTTGTTTCTTTTTGAGTAGTGTTTGAGTTCTGGAATTTTACATCGATAAGAAAAGGTTGCCTGTTTTCGTCGCTGCTATTATGTGCTTTAAGAGAGATTCGAGATTCTTTTACTTGGCAAATGACTTGGCTTTAAGCAGGCGGTGACCTTTTTGCCGGGGATGGTGGACCACCGACTGAAATTAATTTTATTTTTCACGGCACCTTATTTTAGCAAAAGAATAGAAATTTTGGGAATAATGAATTCTAACTCAATATACAACACCATTCATAAACTTTTAATTTGTTGCGACCTCTAAATTTTTTTATATAATTTATAATTAAATTGAATATATATATATATATATATATATATATATATATATAATTCATGATGAAATCATAGATGTAGATGGTAGAAAATTCATTATCTTTACGTATTATTATCCCTTTTCTTTTTCAGTGGGGACCAGTAATCGAGTTAAGCAAGTATCTAGTAGTAGCCTAGAGCAGGGTCTGTTTTTCTTTCTGGTCAAAAGACCAAGGTCTTTTCGGCGTCTCTTCAAAGCTTCTTTAATGTTCACCATAAATACTCGCAGAAGGATGATGAGATCATTTGCATGATCACATGGAGCGTCTGCAGTGTCAGCAGTCCATAGAACAGAGAAGGCTCGAACGTGGTCATGTGCTGGTCTCATGGGACCGGGACCTTCAAAACTACGTTGTCGCTAGAACTTGGTGTTTAGATGGGCTCAGATAGCCGTAAACGATGCGCACCATGTTCTCAGAGAAAATCACGCTAGAGACTAGTTACTCAAAAGATCAAGAGCTCCGGTAAACAAAGGCTTTCAGAGAGAGAAAGCAACACCGAGACGCGTCCACTGAGGTGAAGCCATTGTTGCCCTCGTCCTTTCGCTTTCCATAACAAGTGTGCTTCTTCGTCTCTCTGTGTTCCACCAGCGTTTTCTCATGAATCTCCTGATCTATCATCTCTCTGCATGCTTTTGTCTGTTCATCAACAATCTGTCTCTCGTCCTGCGTCTTTGTGTGCGTGTGCTTTGTGTGCAGAGTCGGAGTTGTGTACTGTAGATGCTGCTTTGTCGACTGTTGCGTTGCAAGCATAGTGCGCGCTCTCTCTCTCTCTCTCTCTCTCTCTCTCTCTCTCTCAACGGTGACCGATTTGATATATTCTGATACGTACGTACTCCCCCTCATTTCTACAAATCTCTTTCTTCTATGCAGGTTCCTCCGTTCCTGTAGCTGAGGTCCTCTCATTTACACCAAAGACTTTGTCTAATACGGTGTCTGCTTCACGGCAGCCCCTTTCATCGAGGGGATGAAATTTACGCAGAGGCCGAACTTCGGAACAGTGGGCAAAAAGTTGGTGGTTCGAGCGAACCATTTCCTTGTTAAAGGAGCCGACAAAGAGAGTTACCACTATGACGTAACGCATCTCCTCCTTCATTTTACATAAATTTTTTACCTGTAAAATTCTTGCTCAAATCATTGATGTTTTGTGCCGGTTTTGGTCGCCGAGGCCTTGTGATGTTCATGCGGCTTGTTGTTGTTTTCTTTTGATTGACGAAATAGTCCCTTTTTTGTTTCTCATTGGTTTCTATATTATATTATTCCTCATGACTTTACTGCATCTACTACTTAAAATTATTTTGAAAGTGCGCCATTCATATGAACGTGACGACACGGCATCACCGTTAATCATCATCCTATATTAGAAGGGAAACTCTTACGTATTGTGCATGTCATAAGACGAACAAACGTTAGGCCAGTTCTATTATATGTCAACCAAAGTGACCGACTAACACTTTCATTTTTTGGAAAAGTAAAACGAAATCGACTAAAGAAATTGGGCATAGAAGAAAGAGGAACTTGTAAAAAAAAACACTTTCATTTTCTTTTATGTATATAATGTTTTCTTATATCTATCATCTACCCATAAATAATACATCAAAAAGAATATTGTAAAAAAACAAACTGTATCACATGTTACCCTCATCAGCCTCTCTCCTCTCACAAATCCTAAAGATCCATTCCAATTCCAATTCCAGTTCTGTCCAATTTCTCCTTAATGAACATGTTGCTTAAAGTAATAGTGCAATCACGAGAAGACAACATCTGGGCTGATGTAAAAATCACATTTAAGCACGCTTGCAGAAGGGCATGCTTGGGAGGGATAATTAAGAATGATTTTCAAACTAGGAGAACGATCTGGGTGTGATAGAATTATCCGAGCCACTTCGAGCAGCACCCACGGATTAACCGCATCGAACACTCTGGAATCGTTACTATTGATCTCTATGTTGTCCAGCGAGGGTGCCTTCGGGAGGAGAAACTTGAGCATGGAAAGAACGGGTTCCCACGCCAGCCAATTGGCACCGGGATCAACAATCTCGACATTCTTGAGATGCATTAGACACTGATGGATCCTCCACTTTGTCGAATTCCAAAATTCTTCTGCCTCAAAGTTGCCACGGCCAACATTCTCACCAACGAACTAGAACACCATGACAAATGATGAGCGATATAATTGTGTTGGAGAAATCTCTCTAGAGTGTTTTGAAGCTGACAAAACGTTTCTATCAGTCTAGTCTGGAAGCTGTGCAGACCCTTGTACTTAGAGTCTGAAGACTTTCAGATCACCAGACTCAGCACACAAGACTCAAGACTCAAGACTATTCTCATTGACAGTTTCTAAACCAGCGACGAAGGCGATCCAGAGCTAAAGTGTTTAGTTAAGGATTTGGTCTTATCGACTGGGGAAGATCTCTTGACTGGATTTGATATAACGGATTATTTATTCGAAATCAAGATCATTTGAAGATCCGATGATTGACGAAATATTCTTGGAAGGTTCTATTCTTGGAAACCAAGATCCTAATTGTATGGGCGAACAGGATTGATGGGCTATTGACATGTTCCTTTAATAGCTCGAATAATCTTCGTAATTGATTCTGTCCAATGGGAAGATTGGAAGAATTCCTTTGGTAAGTGCCAACGGGTATGATGGCATAAAGGAGTATAAAAGGAAGACGTTCCAGTTGTTCTAGTGTGTGCTCGATAGAGAAATTCCAGAGTCTGAAGCTCCTTGATTATTAGTCGATTCATATTGAGCACGCAAAGAGAGTCTATACTTAGTGATACCTTGAGGGAGTGTGGTAGATCTTCTACACCGAGAAATCAATGAAGAACAGTACTGTAATATCTCTTTGTTCATAGTGGAATCCAACCAGTGGGCTGTCAGTGCAGAAGAGTGGACGTAGGCTTGAAATAAGCCGAACCACTATAAACCTCGTGTTCAATTTTCTCTTCCCTACTCTCAGTCTTATTTTGTTCGTTGTTTGTTTATTGACGAGAAAAATTGTCTCATTTCTATCAACTGTCTAGTATTGTGCGATTATCATAAGAAATTACACTTTATACCTATTCACCCCTCTCTAGGTACTTATACTAGCCATATCAATTAGTATCAGAGCAAATGTACTCACTTTATTTGAAGTATTTTACTTCAGAGTAAAAGATCCATGGCTAGTATGTTAGCTCCAGGGCTGGTGGAAGGGCAAAGCAATACCAGACCTCCTTACTTTGATGGAAAGGACTACAACATCTGGAAAAACAAAATGAAAGCATTTCTTCAATCAAAGGATCCTCTGGAATGGGACGTTGTAGAAAAAGGAATCACTCCTAAAGTTGCATCTATCTCAGAAAGAGGGAAAGAAACTGTTGAGACCAGCGGAATGTCTTAGGAAGAGATAATCAAGAGACAAACTCTTGATGCAAAAGCTATATATTCTTTATATTGTGCCTTGTCACCTACTGAATATAACAAAATATCTTCTTGTGTTATAGCAAAAGAAGTCTGGGATAGGTTACATATCACCTATGAAGGAACTGATCGAGTGAAAGAGACCAGAATCAACATCCTTCTCGGTCAATATGAAACCTTCAAAATGAGACCTGGAGAATCTATAACTGACATGTTTAGCCGTTTTACAGAAATTGTAAATGGTCTTGAAAATCAAGGACAACCAATTTCTGATCCCATGAAGGTAAACAAGCTACTGCGTGGACTCTCCAAGGATTGGAATCACATAAAGACTTCAATAAGAGAGACGCAAAGAATCATGCCATTATCTCGACAACAAGCTGGTTGGAACTCTTCGCTTATGAAGTGGAACGAATTAACGAAGACGAAGATCCAAAAGGTAAGAAATCTATTGCACTAAAATCAAATGATGATTCTGATGTTACAGATTCTGAAGATGATATGGACGATGAGGAGCTTGCTCTCATGATAAGAAGATTCAGAAAGCTGAATAGAAAAGGAAGAAGATTCAACTCAAAGAAACAAAGCTTTCAAAGACAATAGACCAAGTCTGTTGATGATGATGAATCAAACAAAGATGTAATTTGCTTTGAATGTAAGAAAAAGGGACACATCAGACCCAATTGTCCTCTTCTAAAGAAGAAGAAAGAAAAAGCTGAAAAGTCTCGAAAGGCTCTCAAAGCCGAAACCTGGAGTGATACAGAGTGTGAAGAAAGTGATGATGAATATGCCAATTTGTGTCTGATGGTGCAATCAGACTCAGACTCAAACTCTGGATCAGACTTAGACGGTGAATTTGAGGTGAGTAATTTTAAAATTCCTGTCAAGGTTTCTAAGTATATTGATGAGCTGTGTTTTAGTCTTAAGACTTCTCTTAAAAGGATTTCCGAACTTAAAAAGGAAAACTCTGTTCTAAAACAACAGGAAAACGTTTTGAAAGAAATAGTTAAATGTTTAGACATGAATGTTTCTACTCTTAAAGAAAGTGAAGAAAATCTTTTGAAAGAAAATGCTATTTTAAAAATTGACTCATCAAATCTTTCAAAGAAAATTTCAATAGGGTCCGAGAAACTTGAAAAAATTCTTTCAGCTCAAAGACCTTATTTCAATAAGTCTGGTTTGGGTATGACAACGGAAACTATTCCCTTGATTGATTTTCCTAAAGTAAAAGAAAGAATTAAGCAAAGACCCTCAAGAGAGGCCTACAAAAATCATTTCAAGAAGGTTTTTGTAAAAGTCTGTAGGTCGAAATGCCCTCAGGTGTTCAAAGTGCAATAGCCCGAATCACTTTGAAAAAAGTGTCCAATGGTTTGGAAACCTGTTAAGAAAACATGGGCTAATACTGTTTATCCAATGGACCCAAGAAAATATGGGTATCAAATAAAGCTTGAGACTCTATTTTAAATGCAGGTCTCCATAAAAATAAAAATAAAAGGTAAAGTGGTATCTGGACAGTGGATGCTCAAGACATATGACAGGAGACTCAAATTGCTTTATAAAGCTCGTTCAAGTAAATGGTGGAAAAGTCTCATTTGGAGGAAACAACAAAGAAAGAATTGTGGGATTTGGAACTGTGAAAATTGGAAATCTCACAATAAGTAGTAGAATGACTCAATTACAATATTCTCAAAGATCAGCCAACTATGTGATACTTTGGTTTTAAGATATTCTTTCAAGAAGGAATATGTTCTGGAACCAGTAAAGACTCTACTCAGTCTTTCATGGGTCGAAAACATGGAAATATCTATCTCTTGGATGTGAAACCGGATGAATCGCAATGCTTAATTTCAATACAAGACGAAGCAAGCTTGTGGCACAGAAAGCTTGGTCACATCAATATGAAGCAGTTAGCCAAAATCTCATCAAGGCAGCTTGTTCGTGGGCTACCCAATTTATCATACCAAAAGTCTGATCTATGCACTCCATATATATTGGGAAAGCATGTAAGAAATTCATTTAAGCCAATAAATCATGTCTCTACTAATCATGTACTACAGCTACTGCATATGGATCTCTTCGGACCAACCAGAACCCAGAGCATTGGAGGTAAGAAATATTGCCTAGTAATTGTGGACGATTACTCCCGATTTACTTGGGTATATTTCCTTGCAAGTAAGTCTGAAACCTTCTTGTATTTTGAAAATTTTGCTAAAAAGATTCAAAATGAAAAATGATATGTTATTTCAAGTATAATAACAGACCATGGAGGTGAATTTGAAAATCAAGATTTTACAAAATTTTGTGATGAATCTGGCTTTAAGCATGTGTTCTCCTCTCCATACACTCCTCAGCAAAATGGAGTTGTGGAAAGAAAGAATAGATATCTTCAAGAAATGGCTAGAACTCTTTTAATTGAAAGTAAGATTTCTTCACGATTTTGGGCTAAAGCTGTTTCAACAGCGTGCTATATCATAAATAGAGTCTTTTTAAGACCTATTCTAGAGCCCCTTATGAGTTATTCAAAGGTAAGAAGCCTATCGTTTCGTACTTTCATATGTTTGGTTGCAAATGCTTTATATTGAAAAATGCAAAAGATCGAGTTGGTAAGTTTGAAGAAAGATCAGATGAAAGCATCTTCCTTGGATATTCTACATCAAGCAAAGCCTACAGAGTCTATAACAAGAAGAGTCAATCAGTGGAGGAATCAATGAATGTCAAATTTCAAGATTCAATGCAAAACAAATCCAGTCAGACTCAACATGAAGAGTCTGAATTAAGGTGTCAACAGTATGTATGTCCTTGTGTCGTGGAAGTTGCATTTTTCACATTTTCAAATAGGATGGGATCCATCTCGCATCCTTCCTGTTTGTGTTCTCAAAAATGATCAGGGTGATTATCTGTTGGCTTATAATAACTTTCCCGTATATGTTAAGGAATGATGAAGTGGTTCGTCAAATTATGCTACCCTATGGATGTCTAGGGAGATTTAATGCTACTTAGGGGGGCTTGTATTGGCTAAACTGATGATGTGTCATATTCTCTTCTCCTGAGCTTCATGACTTGCTTAGTGGTTGGAGATTGTGTTTGTGGAGGCTTTACCATGGTTGAAAGTTTTGGTCCGGGATTTAAGTTTGGGCAGATGTCGTCTTTGCAGGATTAAGATTTTTAGCGGTACTTTCATGTGTTTTGATGTGCAGTTGTAGTTCTTGGGGAAATAGTTTATGCCCTTTTTCTTTTTCTTTTTCTTTTCATTTTTGGTTGGCTCGATTTATTTTTCTTGCCAGATGTGTTTTGTGTGTCACAGCATTGTCTTTTTTACGATAAATATAAGCTGTCAACTCAACGTGAGACTGGTCCTAGCTGATACATCTTTCAATTATTTAACTTGATTATGCACACGCGCTACGTTGCATTTAGAGTGATTTTAGTCTTTGTTGCTTTGTTGCAAGATAGACATTAGAATTGTTCTCAAACCAATTCACGTGCATACAGATAGAAGAAACCCATGTTTCAATTCGAATATATAGGAGTTGGAAGCTTTTATTTGTGGAGACAGTTGTAGCCGGACTTGGAATATGGATGAGCATGCGTCGGTGAAGAGTGAGGGTGACCGTTAATGCGTAATTGAGAGGGAGAGCGATGGATTAGATGCATTTCTTCACAAATGCGGTCCTTAAATTGATTTGCGTTTTCAGCCCCAACTGGACACAATATATATGATTCATTTTAGAATATTTCTTGGAAGCTACTAAATGCGAGACGAATCCCACTTTTGGCTTAAATCTATATAGATATGATGTAATGATTATGAGGGGTTGAATGCATGTACCCCCAAGTATTCATCGCATCTTTTTGTTCCCTCTCTTTCCAGCATTAAAGACTAGTCTTAGTATACAAAGTATCGATACTCTCGAAAAGCTCCTACACTCTTCGACACTCGGTCAATAAGTGTCGGAAAATCGGATACCTGATTAACTTTCTCGACACTTTCTAACACTCTAATCCGAATTCCGACATGCAAGTTTCCAACATGTGATTCCAATGCACAAGGTTAATTTTAAAAAATTTCAATAAATGAATGGTCAAAATGTATATACGTGAAAAAATAAAAAATAAAAATAAAAATAACAAATTTGGAAAGAAAAAAACCCCAATATTATTTTTTCTTTTTGATTATCATTTCTTGTGATACACAATTCACTCCCTAAGTTTTTTCTTTTCTCTTACGACACGTATTCAAATTTTATGGATTATTGGAATAGAGTTGAATTTATCAAATTGAAACAGTGAGTGATATTAATAAATTGTGGATTAATGTTTTTAGTGTAAATTTATTTGTTTTTTTATTTGTTTTAATCAAATTAGTTTGATTGAAATAATTATAAAATGATAATGTATTATGTATATATAAAAGATACATTTAATATATAACATGTCCTAACATATCGGAATTCTTTGTTTTTTGAGAAATAATGTGTCAACTTGTTATGTCATGTGTCGTGTGTCACATGTCGCATGTCGGTGCTACTTAGATCTTAGTCATGGTGAAGCTTTCTCATTCAATTTTGAATCCTCGCAAAGAGTTTCGCAAGCTGATTCCTCACCAGAAATTCTCATTTGCCTAAGTTTGGCTCTTAGCGGTTCAATTTGAGATAATGAATCTTACAGGTGCAAGGCAGATCCTAGGCAATGCAGTCGGCAAAGCTCCTAAAGATAAGGTAATATGGATTGGATAAAGTTTTTACTGAGAGAGAATAGTCTCTAAGTCGGTCTCTTTTCATTCTTGTCGTTTAATTTTTCCTCCCTAACTTGTTCTAAACAAGTTTTTTGCTTGGTTATTAACAGATATGTTAAAAAGACATCGAGATAGAGCTGCAACTTGGCAACATAGATCGATGCCGCAAACTATATGAAAATATACTTGGAGTGGTCACCAGAGAACTGTTAAGCTTGGAGCATGTATGCTGAATCGGAGATATCCTTGGGTGAAACCGACCGAGCTAGGGCCATATTTGAATTAGCAATAGCACAGCCTGCACTTGGCATGCCTGAGTTGTTGTGGAAGGTAAAGGCCTGCTTTTATTTTACTTACCTTAAAAATGTACCACTGGAAGGTGAAAGGGAAAAAAATTGTTGTAATTTGAAAGAATCATGAAAGCTCATAGCTTCAAATGCTTTCTAATGTACACATCCGCGTACTTTTAAAATTTGATGTGTCCAATGTTGGGCAAAACAAACGCAAGATGCAACCGATACCTAAACAAGTAAAACCAAAGTCATTCGAAGCCCACACTAATACACAATTGAGTTAGCCTACGGTTCCACTCTCAAACTTGTGGCCTTTACTTTATCTTGTAAGGAAGCCATGCCATCGATTTTACCCCATGTGATCTTGATGCATGTTTACCATTGCAGTCATTATTTTTCTGTTTTTCGTTTTAATGGCTTGCAACCACTTTAAAAGCATGTCTTTATGTGGATCCATATGAAGAGATTAGGACAAGACGATCTAGAGATGGTAAGAGCAAATCAGAATCGGATAATCGACAGAAGAAGAGAAAACACCCAAGTTTTTGGCAGCAAAAAAGGAGGGCGAAGATTCCTCAAGTTGCTCGCCTCTCGGTTTCTGGTATTTCATGTGTGAGAGAGAGAGAGAGAGAGAGAGAGAGAGAGAGAGAGAGAGAGAGAGAGAGAGAGAGAGAGAGAGAGAGAGAGAGAATATTCAGACTTTCTTCAATTTCTCAATTGTTAATTTCAGAATTTCTCTTTTACCGGTCGAGCATTGGAATTTGAATATGGCATGCTTCTCCAATTGTCAATATATTAAAAAAAAAAAATCATTGTTGAATTTTACATTCCATTTGTTTATGCACATTTGGATCATGATGTTGACCGATCCTATCAAAGTTACTTACGAGAGACGTGGTGAACAAAATTCTACAAAAAAAGAAAAAAAAAATTGTATTGGTACTGTTTCATTTCTTTTGAAGCATCGACTCGGTTAATTTTTCTCATGCAAACTATATGTCCATGTTAAGATAAATTGACCACCTGAATTGAACTTAGGATTGTCTTGTCGGTGCAATTTTATTTCCTCACCACAAATCTATTAACCACATATCGAGGTCATAACATAAAAGATGTGAACATGTTAAATATGCATAATTTATAAGAATATGCATCGCTTTGATTGAAATAAGAAAGTTGCACAAAATTCATAGAATAAAATGAAATTCATGATATAACCGGAAAAAAAAAACTCAAAAGGATTTAAGCATCTTTGGCATTGGGAGAATTCATAAAATGAAATGAAATGTCCTATTACTGTTCGATTGACTATTGTTGCATCTCGGGGAGCGTATTGTAAAAGTTGCAATTTAATTCTAAAACTTGTCAAATTTGTACAATGAAGTCATTCCACTAATTCTATTAAATTTGACTATGAAAAAACTGACATGTGTGTGTGTGTGTTTTTTTTTTTAAATTAGTTTCATAAGAGAGGGGTGCTGATGTGGTCAGTCATTTTAGGAAAAAAAATAAAAAAAGAAATTAAATGGAAAACTGAAAGGAAATATTGAAAAAGAAAAGGAAAGGAAAAATAAAAATAAGAAAGGAAGAGTGAATTTGATACTCAGTGGACGGCGGTAGATCTTTTGTCCGGGCGGCAGTGACACCAAGTGTCTCGCATGGTCGGCATGGTCGGCATGGTCGGGGAACAAGCTCATGCGAGGGTCGGCGAGGGCCAACAGAACAACAATTCTCTTCACTTCCACTCTCGCCATGAACGGGAGCTTGCTCCAGGAAATCACAAATCTCTTGGCATCGCTTTCGACTCGGCTTGAAACCCCCAAAGTCAGACCTCTGCGATGAAGGAAGACGAGGATGAGGAGAGATCATGGGAGGAATCGGAGGCAAGAAACAAAATCCAGAACAGGACACAGAAGTCCATCGAAGGGGCGCCGAGCAGAACAAATGAATAAGGATGGAGAATGCTGCGTTCGCTCTTCCAAGCAAATAATAGCAAAACCTTTTGACTTACTCCCGATGAAATAGTAACAGTTTAACAATATAATAATGCGAATATTTCCTAATTCTAACTTTCCTAATTCAGATTTTCTTCTTCCCTAATTCGACTTTCCTGACTTGACATTTGATAATATTTCCTAATTTAACTCAACGTAGGCAATCACTTAACATGGGACGCTGACCAGCCTAACGTCATTAGCCGTTGGATTCAGAAGATTGAGCGCTTTCACCATCGTAGGCTCAGTCGGCTAATTGTCAGCCTCGATACCTAGTGGTGCCCAAACTCCGAGCCCAGTAACAATCCTCGAGTTGCCATCCTCCAGCTCTGCATCAGTCGTAAGTGCCTCATCTTCCAACCCCTTCACGCGATGTACATTCCCACGTGACTGTTTGTGTTCCTCGCCAACGTGAAGTACACTTTTGTTGGAGTCGGCGTGGACGAAGATGCCAGGAAACTCACCAAAAACTATGGACTCGACGTGTCATGCATGTAGGCTATCATAAAAATAGGAAATATTATCAATCTAAGCTTTGTCGAATTAGGAAAGTTGAAATTGAGTTAGGAAATAATTGCGTTATTATTTTTGTAGAGGGGTTTGTCCATATTTTTCAATCAAGAGATCGAAGAAAAAAGAGCAATTTGAATTTTTTTCCCTCCAGTTGGTGGGTTAATTTGGGCCTCACGTTTCCTAGCGACAAGTGATAAATATTAATTTATGATGAGATATATAATAATGGACCTTGCTCACTCACTTATCCAAATCGTAAAGAAATTCTTGCTCACTCTCTTATCCAAATCATAAAGAAGTTCTAGAGAGAGAATTTCTTAAAAAAACAAAACTCTATCATTGAATATTTGGATGAATACAATGAGTGGGGAGCACCCTTCTTATACTAGAGGCCCTCCCGTTATAACCGTTGATAGATTTTCGATCTAGTGGACAAGATCGTATCTCAACCTACCAACTATCGGCATTTATGCCTAGAGAATTCTAGAGCTCAAAAGGATTTAAGCATCTTTGGCATTGGGAGAATTCATAAAATGAAATGAAATGTCCTATTACTGTTCGATTGACTATTGCTGCATCTCGGGGAGCGTATTGTCAAAGTTGCAATTTAATTTTAAAACTTGTCAAATTTGTACAATGAAATCATTCCACTAATTCTATTAAATTTGACTATGAAAAAACTGACATGTATGTGTGTGTGTGTTTTTTTTTTTTTAAAAATTAGTTTCATAAGAGAGGGGATGCTGATGTGGTCAGTCATTTTAGGAAAAAAAATAAAAAAAGAAATTAAATGGAAAACTGAAAGGAAATATTGAAAAAGAAAAGGAAAGGAAAAATAAAAATAAGAAAGGAAGAGTGAATTTGATACTCAGTGGACGGCGGTAGATCTTTTGTCCGGGCGGCAGTGACACCAAGTGTCTCGCATGGTCGGCATGGTCGGCATGGTCGGGGAACAAGCTCATGCGAGGGTCGGCGAGGGCCAACAGAACAACAATTCTCTTCACTTCCACTCTCGCCATGAACGGGAGCTTGCTCCAGGAAATCACAAATCTCTTGGCATCGCTTTCGACTCGGCTTGAAACCCCCAAAGTCAGACCTCTGCGATGAAGGAAGACGAGGATGAGGAGAGATCATGGGAGGAATCGGAGGCAAGAAACAAAATCCAGAACAGGACACAGAAGTCCATCGAAGGGGCGCCGAGCAGAACAAATGAATAAGGATGGAGAATGCTGCGTTCGCTCTTCCAAGCAAATAATAGCAAAACCTTTTGACTTACTCCCGATGAAATAGTAACAGTTTAACAATATAATAATGCGAATATTTCCTAATTCTAACTTTCCTAATTCAGATTTTCTTCTTCCCTAATTCGACTTTCCTGACTTGACATTTGATAATATTTCCTAATTTAACTCAACGTAGGCAATCACTTAACATGGGACGCTGACCAGCCTAACGTCATTAGCCGTTGGATTCAGAAGATTGAGCGCTTTCACCATCGTAGGCTCAGTCGGCTAATTGTCAGCCTCGATACCTAGTGGTGCCCAAACTCCGAGCCCAGTGACAATCCTCGAGTTGCCATCCTCCAGCTCTGCATCAGTCGTAAGTGCCTCATCTTCCAACCCCTTCACGCGATGTACATTCCCACGTGACTGTTTGTGTTCCTCGCCAACGTGAAGTACACTTTTGTTGGAGTCGGCGTGGACGAAGATGCCAGGAAACTCACCAAAAACTATGGACTCGACGTGTCATGCATGTAGGCTATCATAAAAATAGGAAATATTATCAATCTAAGCTTTGTCGAATTAGGAAAGTTGAAATTGAGTTAGGAAATAATTGCGTTATTATTTTTGTAGAGGGGTTTGTCCATATTTTTCAATCAAGAGATCGAAGAAAAAGAGCAATTTGAATTTTTTTCTCCAGTTGGTGGGTTAATTTGGGCCTCACGTTTCCTAGCGACAAGTGATAAATATTAATTTATGATGAGATATATAATAATGGACCTTGCTCACTCACTTATCCAAATCGTAAAGAAATTCTTGCTCACTCTCTTATCCAAATCATAAAGAAGTTCTAGAGAGAGAATTTCTTAAAAAAACAAAACTCTATCATTGAATATTTGGATGAATACAATGAGTGGGGAGCACCCTTCTTATACTAGAGGCCCTCCCGTTATAACCGTT
The DNA here is from genome assembly GCF_016545825.1 of Eucalyptus grandis. Classification (NCBI taxonomy): domain Eukaryota; kingdom Viridiplantae; phylum Streptophyta; class Magnoliopsida; order Myrtales; family Myrtaceae; genus Eucalyptus; species Eucalyptus grandis. The sequence goes on from NC_052614.1 coordinate 70,454,329, forward strand.
GATAGATTTTCGATCTAGTGGACAAGATCGTATCTCAACCTACCAACTATCGGCATTTATGCCTAGAGAATTCTAGAGCTCAACGCAATTACCATCTCGCCCATCCCTAAAAACATTCCAGAAACTCAAGGGGAAAACCCTAGGCTATCTTGGGTAGTCTTCATCCATCCAACAAGTCCTTTAATCACGGCAACCCAAGGCTGTGACACAAGAATCCAGATGAGAGAAGATTTGTTAAATTCTCATATGAATGGTGCATCTTTTGTAATTTTATGCATCCCTAATGTGTACGAGGTTCCATCTAGACCTAGACTTCTTTTTATACATCAATTAAATAATTAGCCACTCTCGAACCACCGATTCATGAAAATCGGATCGTCTCGTAAGGTGTTAAAGCATTACTTCATATTGCTGGGTCCATTATAGCAACTTAAGTCTCAGCAAAGGGACAAAAGGGGGTTAGCTTTTGTTGTTGGTGATGACGTTATATAGAGTGGTTTATTGCTTGGGAAAATTCATATTGCTGGGTCCATTACTTCTCTTGAATAATGAATGTTTGGAATTTGGAAAGGCTTTAGCTAACTCCATTTTGCACTTATGCCGGGTGTTCCATAAATTATTCAAATATCTTACAGCTTTATGTAAAAAATAAAATAAAAATGAAAGTACTTTCTGTATTCCGCGCATCATCCGCAATGTTTAGCAAGTAAACTCTTAATTTAGGACAATTATTAGGTAAGACCGTAAGACTCTGTCACAATGCCACGTGATAAGACTAACCACGTATTCTTTAGTATAAATATAACGAGTCAAACAAGAAGGCGTACAGACTATCCTCAAATTTGGCAACAATAATGCTAGTGCTAGCGTAGAACTCTAATAGAATAACCTTAAAAGTACTAAAACTCACTTTAATGAAATCGGTTTATTAAATTAAGAAGTAAATAAAACGGGTCGTATACAAATACCCAGCAAAGGCCTTGAACATCACTATCTAAAACAGATTTGCAAATTGATAACTCTATGTATAACGTTATTCTGTTGTACACAGTTTGCGACCAATTATCTGTTGCTTTTTTTTTTTTATCTTTTGGCATGCAATCTTATTTCAGCATTCGGAACCTAGTTATTCACAGTGATGACTGCGGGGCAGAAAAACCTGGATGCACCAAAATACATGACTGCATATGCTAGCCAATGACAAGTTCAACTGTCTTCTGATTCTGAATGTACAAACTTGCTGCGAGCACATAAATCACCACACTACAGTGCATGAAATATCACCTGAAGTCCATGTTGTGGGCTGGTCGTGAGAAGTTGAGTAGGTGAGTGGACGTATGCAGGGAGAGAGAGAAAGTATAGCGCTGCAGAATCATCGAAAGAGCAATCTTCGCTTCCGCAGTTGCGAAATTGAAACCCACACAAGTTCGAGGTCCCAAGCCAAAAGGGAAGAATGCCGCCAAATTGTTGTTGCTGGCTTTAGCAACCCCTTCAGAGAATCTCTCCGGCTTGAAAAGCTGTGCATCGTCACCCCAGATTTGAGGGTTGTGGTGAAGCTTCAAATTCGGGATGTATAGGCCCATGTTGGCAGGAAGAACAAGCTTTCCAAGCCTAGTTTTTGTAGCAACTTTCCTAATGAGACCAACAACTGGAGGATATAATCGCAGAGACTCGTTTATGATCATTCGCATCTACAGAGAAAAGAGAGCACATAATATGTAAATCATTTCGCCATGCAGAAATGACAACAATAAATGAACATTTTAGAACTAAATGAGATGAGTAGAAATTACAGTTTTCAGTTTTGCAATACCATCAGGATCCGGATCCTGATTGCCGAACACGTTGAGCACTTCCTTTCTTGCTTCATCTTGCCATTCTGGGTGAATCGCCAGGAGGAAGACAGTCCATGTAAGCATGGTATTTGAGGTATCGTACCCAGCAATGTAGAAGGTCTTGCACTCGTCAACAAGATCAGTAATTGTAATTCTTCGACTCTCATCATCACTGTGAGAAGCCTTCACAAGCAGTCCCAGAAAATCATTCCCCAAATCATCCAATTCTCCGGCTTTCACCTTCTCTTCTCTTTTCCTAATTATCTCTAACATGGCATCACGTATTCCATTCTCAAGCTTTTCGGACTCAAGTTCATCGTTGGTCTTCCACAATTTACTGAAAAACGTAACCAAAACCCCCTCATATCAACTCGGTTCACCAGAATGAACAGAAATTCTAATGCCTAAGTATATTGTCGGACAAGTTCTGTATACTTTTGGTTTGACATTCTGCTAACAACCAACTAATTGGCTTATCAGACCAATTAAACTGAAAAATAGAAAGAAGAGAGAGTACCTGATTCCTGGAAACCTTATTCTGAAAGTGTTTCTGGACGCAATCAAGGTCAACTTCCTTAACATCTCGAAGATATTTCTTCCTTCCACATAGCTGCTCCCGAATGCAGTTCTGGAAATTATTTCTGAAGTCAATATTGTAAATTCTTGGTACACCTCGATCTCATCGCCGTGTAGATTTTTCCATCTGTCCAGCATCATGTGGACGCTATCTACCATTGCTGGAAGCATACCCTGCATTTGCACACATTTGATGAAATCAATTAAATTCTTCAGTATGGGCCAACAATTTTCAAGCAACATCGTGTTTCCAAATACTCAGTCATTCATTGTGTTCATTCATATCTCTACTTTTCCATCTATGGTGATCAAAGACAACATCGGATAACATTTCCTAGGTGAACATGCAAATTGTACCTTCAAGCTATCCCCATGGAAAGCATAATTCGCCAACTTACGCTGCTTCACCCATTTCTCGCCTTCCGCCGTCACAAGCCCGTCGCCCAAAAGCTTCTTGACAAACTCATCCATTTCAGGTTTCGGAAAGGCCTTGTCTTTATTGTTCAACACCTCTTTGATCAGCTCAGGCTCTGTCACAATCAGCCGAGGCAGAAGACCATACCAGCTCAGGTAATTTGCCCCTACAACACCCACAGATCAGAAACCACGTAAAATTAAACAGATTGGAATTCCGAGACGACGAATGTTACACGAATTTTCGCGACCTCACCGTATGTTCCAGTCCAAGTGGAGATGTGAGGCTGGACGCGAGGGAAGATGTCGTGAGAAAGGTTCAAGGTTCTGCTCGAAGTTTCATTCTTGAACTGGAGGATCTCCCGGGTGTTTCCATAGAAGAGCTTGTAACGAGGGCCTCTGATTCCTTGTGAGGCCATCGTCCTCTGGATGCGATACGGGGTCCACCATAGCTTGTGGAGAGCGATGGCGAGAGCTGAGAAGAGAAGTAGAAACAGAGAGGTCCAGAGCACGATCATGGCGTCTCCCAGAGAATCGAGTTGGGCTCTAAAAGGACGATGGACAACAAGAGGAGAGTGAAACCAGCTTCTGGGTTAGTGAAATCAACGAAACTCCTGAACTCCTCCCTCAGCCTCGAGTTCGAAGTTTCTTGATTGCTTCTTTATTTTCAAATTATTTATTGATTTTGCATTTGTCTTTGTATCGTTGGAATCTTCTGCGCTTGATGGCGGACAAAAGTGCTTTGTCCTGATCTTCATTTCAGGTGGGACTTATCCATCCATGATATCCATTATATACACACAAATATGTGTCATGCTTATTTAAGCTACAAAGAGGCTCTACCTGATGCTATTATAGAAACACTTCGGGGGAAAACTTCTGGAGAAATGCGAAGGAGATTAGGTAAAAGGTTTTTTTTTTTTTTTTTTTTCAAATGCAAATAATATTTAGCAAAATGTAATTGAAAAATAAATTGTAAAGCAATTTTAATGTAAATGGCAATTAGAAAAGAAAACTATGCATTGTGAAGGATTTTTGCCAATTTGTTTTAGAGTAAAAAATCTCAAACATTTGCCATTGGCGAGTTAGATTTGGTGCAAGCCAACCGCTTGCGAGCTAGATTTGGCTACCAACAGTCTTGTGTCACGGGCCGATCAATCAACTCTCGATCAACTCTCGATTCACCCGTGCGGCCTTAAGGTTTTACCCCTAAGCAACCTTTCACACTCGACTCACAACGAACTTCTAGAGAGAGAAACACTTGATGGGAGAGAAGCTCTGGATTTTCATATATGTTGTGGATGAGAATACAATGAGGGAGGACACCCCTTTATATACAAGTATAAGGCAAACCCCAGCCGTAGATCTCTCTTAGATCTAACGGTGGAGATTGCACCTCCTCATCTACCAACCACCGGCATTTATAGCCAACTACCAGCTACTTGCATGTATATCGTATGCGTACAAATACAGTATCACCCGCCCCTAGGAGAATACTTTACATCTTGGGAACATAGGTCGAGGTTCATCACGTGTCACGCCCATGCCATGGAAACCTCTTGGACATGCTAACTTTCGGGCCGTGACACTTGCCTAAGGTCACATGACCCAAGGCAAGGCGGCCTAAGGTCTCGCAACCTCAAGCCTTGTTGCCTAGGTCATACAACCCCCTGGCGTCGGTTGCTGAGGTAGCGCGACCTCCAGGTGACGTCTTAGAAAAGCAAATGATCAAATAATAATAAAATAGATATGAATAAGAAATTAAGATCAAATATTAGATTTAAGTTGTTCGATCGTAATAACTTATGTCCACAAAGAGAGCAACAACAAATTCCAATATAAATTAAGCGACATAACTAATATTACAATCACACTCAAGTAATTCAAACATTGTTAGTGTTTCTCAAGTCTTGATTACATTTAATAACTTACACGTTTAGCCCTATAATTCCTTGCTAAAGAAGCTCTACAAAAGAATTATACATAAATGCTTATCACAAGAATTTAATTGGTTTCAACACTAGCACCCATATGTAATTATTTGAATTTTGAAACCTCACAATGAAGTCTTCTATACATCATAGCTGCAACAAGCACTCACACAAAAGGGACGGCGCTTCAAGAAATCTCTGACAACGTGCCTTCTTCTCCACGGATGGCTGAATATAGGGTCTTTAGGTCCACAATGGACTTTCCAATTCTTGAAAGTGACTCCCATGTGGATTAAGAAAGAATACTTGTTTCCTCTTGTAACTTGGACTCCAATCTTAACTTCTTAGTTTCTTATGGTCAAAGTCTAATATCACGTTTGACTCCAACACTAAACAGGAAACTTAGATTTGTGTATATCTCCCCTTTTCGGCTTTACTTGGTAGCAAATTTTGCACAAGCACAAAGTCCTTTTTCATTATTAATATTATTATTTCTAAAATTCAAATTTTTGCTTCAGGTTTAAACTCAAGACATATTTCAATAATCTCCACTTTGGCTTGATATTTGGGTCAAGTTACAATTATTTGTTTAAAAAATCTAACTCTGCTGCTACTCTCCTACAACCCCCAATGGGCTCAAATGCCACAAATATTTTCTAAGTTCAAGCCTCACTTGAATTTCGCTATAATTGAGGATCCCGTTAGAACACCAACTCCACACACACACTTAACTACTTCGCAAGGATTTTTCAACTCAACATCCTCAACCATGAATAAAGCAAAACATTATTGCCTCCATACCTATTGGGAGACCAAATACATACCTTGTTAATATTAGTAGTTAGAACAACCATTGGCTCTATATGGTCCACCTCGCTATAAGCATCTTATATTGATTACTTTGCTAGTATCCGCTACCTTAGGAGTTTATGGTTGCAACTCCATCTCAATTCCGTATAAAAACTATTATAATTAGTCCTAGCTAGAAGTATTGAAGACTCATCAAATGTAACTTCTCTACTGATAATAGGTTAATCTAATTTTTGACACCACAATCGATAGCCTCGCTCACCTTGTGCATAATCTAGGAACATGCACTTTCTTACCTCCTCATCCACCGTACCATCGCTCACTCAAGCATAACATGGGCAACCAAATATCTTAAAAATAGAATAATTGACAACGTTACCTAACCATACTTCTTTGGGAGTCAGACATCCAATTACAATTGATGTAAATCTATTCATCAAGTAGCTCGTCGTACTAAGTACATCTGCTAGGAATCTCTTAATCATACTAGCACTAGAGAGCATTTTATGCATTATCTCTAGTATTATTCTGCTCATCAATTTTGCAACATGTTGTGGTTCACTAGCACTAATGCGGTGTTTTATTATGCTTTATTTCATACAAAATTTGTTTAACAGTTTTAAGCAAAACTCCATGTTAGTGTAAGTCTACACATGTTCAATCATTTTACTAATTTCATTTTCGATTAAAGCTATCAACTGCCTAATCCTGACAATAGTATCAAACTTGTGCCCAAACATAGACACCAAAAGCTTCCACAAATAGTCATTGACAACTATTAGCATTGGCATTTTCTCTTGAAGGAAATTGCGACAATTTGCAAAATATTTAAATGAATTGACTCTACTATTTTTGTGGTTTCTTTGACAACCATACTGAATTACACTTTTTGTCATTGATCTATATCACAGCACTTGCATACATTCAATTCATTAGCAACATAACCATATAACAAATTTCTTTCACTTAAAATCTTCAACCTTCTCTCGCCAATGTGCCCCAAATGCCTATGCCACAATTTAGACTTTCAAACAAATGCTTTCAACTTTTCAACAACAAAATTTGTCATTGTCTCACCTCAAAGTTCATATAGGCCGCCATATTTGATTCATCTCATTATTATCAAAGCATCTCAAATAACTTTTAGAACTCCATATTTCGAAGTATATGCCTCATCAAGTCAACGTCCTCACATACCATCATGCATTCTAATGTTAACATCATCAACACCTATAATATTGACTTTGCGTTGTTCCCTAATTGAACTTTACTATTATTCATGCATTGATAATTAGTAAACTAGTTTCTATTTGACATAGCATGAACAAAACAACCAGAATCCATTATATATCAATCGAACGATGAATCATTAATGATGGACAATACATAATCACTACTACCCCAATTACCATCAGTTATAGCTCCAAAATTATCTATAGACTCAATTATGATTCCCTTATACTTTTCATTTTTTAGCTTAAGGCAATTCCTTTTAAGATTCTCCCTCTTACCACAACTCTAACATACATCACTATCAGTCCTAGACTGACTACATATGTTCATGTTTATACTACTCCTGCTAACATGTGAATCAATTCTTCATCTATTTTCACCTACTAAAATAGTAGATACAAGTTCACCAGATTTTTTTCTACAGATGTCCATACTTAGAATTAAATCTCGAACCTCATGAAATGTTAAGCTTGTTGACCCATAAGTATTACAAATAGCAATAACAGTGATATTCTAACTATCAAGTAATGAAGATAATAGGATCAAAACACATACCTCATTTTCAAAGTCAATCTTAACTTAATTGAATTAACTAATAATCACATTGAATTCATTAATATAATGTGCAACTACGCATCTTCACTCATCTTCAAGTTAAAAAGACATTGTATCAAATAGACCTTATTGATCACAAAGGGCTTTTCATACATATCGACAATGATTTCATTAAACTCGTGATGGTATTCTCTTTCATGGTGTTGAACGCAATGTTACAGGCCAACGTCAGCCGAATAATGCCCAAAGCTTGTTTATCTAGCAATTCCTAATCAGATTGCTTCATCGTCTCTAGCTTCTCCCCAATAGAGGCAAGTGCAATTTTATTTGGTAGAGATAATCCTCAATCTATATCTTTTAGAAATCAAAATCATTTCCATCAATTTTGTATATTCTCACTTTTCCTTCTTCCGTCATTATCGATTCACTTCAACTCAAATAATCCACAAAAGCAAGCAATCGAATAATAAAATAGATGAAAAAAAATATTTGATACATGATTAGAGTAGCAATGAATTTCATTATATATCGAATGATACAAAAGAGATTATAATCATACTCAAATAACTTAACATTTTCAGTGTTTCCACGTCCTAATTACACCCAATAACTCAAGCGGTGTTTAGCCCCACAATTTTTTGTTAAATAATTTATCAATCTCACGAATGAATTATATATACATTCTTACCACAAAAATTTAGTTGGCTTCAATACTAGCATCCGGATGTAGTGAATTTTGAAACCCCACGATGAAGTCCTCTGTACATCAACAACCACAACAAGCCCTCACACAAAAGCAGCAGTTCTTCAAGAAATCTCTAATAGCGTGCCTGCTTCTCTATGTATGGTCAAATGTATGGTCTTCAAGTCCACAGTGGACTTTCCAAATCTTGAAAGTCCCTCCCATGTAGATCAGGAAAGAATATTCGTTTCCTCCTGCAACTCCGACTCCAATATTAACTTCTTCGTCCTCTTTTTCATGATCAAAGTCTAATATCATGTTTGACTTCAATGCTGAACAGGAAACTTAGATTTGTGCAAATCTCCTTTTTGGGCTTTTCTTGTTAGCAAGAAGTCCTTTTTTATTATTAATATTATTATTTCTGGAACTCAACTTTTTGCTTTGAGTTTACATTCGAGACTTATTTAAACATAGAGCTTACCCACCTCCATCTAACCCCTCTGTGCAAACCGTGGGGAAAATAAACTGTCCAAAAGCGGAATAAAATAATTATTAAATTCAAGCTATGTATTTCAAGAATACCAAAATTCCATAGTACATTCGGATCTGCCTTAGGTTGGGGCCTTTGGAAATACAATTATGTGGTTCTTGCATTTAGCCAACAGGCTTTGGAGGCCCAAGGGGCATTGGGGAAGTGTTCCCAAACACACCTAGCTTTATTTGGTGAGTTCAACTAGAATTTGTTCATGACAAGATGGCAGTGAATGGTTTAATATAGATATAATCTTAAGATGTTTATTATTCGACATTTCTTGAAAATTGCAATGTGGGTTCATAAAAGGTTCGAATTTTTTTGTGCTTTTGGAAAAAGAGATATAACACAAAGTATCTCAAAAAATTAGTGATTTTCCTCATTTAAAATATCCGCCGCCAGGAGAAGCCGTGGAAATGCTTGACACGAAGGATCGAATGGCAATTTATTTGAAAAGACTTCACAAACCCAGAAGCTGCTGTCGATTAATGGAGTGCGCATCGATTTTGGGCATTCCTTTTGAGGTTCGTTTTCGAAGTAAAGATGACCTGTGCAGAGTTTTCAGCAGCCTTGTGCAGGTGTTGAGTCCCCGTTCAATTGTGGGGCTGTGGGACGTAGGAAGGATCATTGGCCGGAGATTCAAGCGAGGGAGGATGGTTCGACCGGATGCACCTCCGACCACGGTGCTGCTGGTGGAAATTCAACCATTGAGAGCTGTCAGACAGTACAGAGCCCCAACCAGAAACAAGTTTCAAATACTAGGAAACCAGAGGTCGATGGTGGGTATAGCGAATGGATGCTCGTTTCGCCCAGAAAGAGTAGAAACCTCCAAGCATTTCAATGAATGGTCGTGCAGCGAATGGATGGAGCTCGGGACCAGAGACGATGGAGGTGAACGAGGGACTAGCTGCAAACGCTGTCATAGTCTATATATCAGGTATATTGATATCATCTTAACCATTAATTACGCGGTTTCATCATTGAGCCCAAAGTGATCAACAGTTGAAACTTGAAATGAACTTGGTTTATATGATTTGTAGATTAGGTCAAATAAGTCGACTGATTTTGATAATTCTTGTCATCCAAACATCGATCATTAGACATTCATTCTTTGCCTTAGTCCAGTATACGCATTAGCTGTACTTCCAGAATGTTGCATTTATTCGGTAAGAAATATGGTAAATCATTATTAAGTTCCACTATACATGACCATGCACACATATGAGGTACGTGCCTAAAAAATAAAAAAACTACTTACGAGAACTAGAACACAAGATTGTACACCGTGAAGAGTCTTGGCAAATCGAATACACTGCACAATAGGAATAGTGCTTCTGAAATTAAAAGAAAGACAACTTGATACCTACAAATATCACATACCTCTGGAACCAAGAATTCACAGGCCATTGTTGCATGGATCCATGGAGGCATCCATGCACATTGGCGACTGAACATCATGCGGTGATGAACTACTGCTGTAGAGGATGAAACCTGATTTGAAGTCCATGTTGAGGGCGGGTTGTCGCGAGCTGACCTGGGCAGTGGATATACGCCGGGGACAGCTTGAAGGTGTAGCGCTGGAGGATCATCGAAAGGAGGATTTTCGCTTCTGCCGCCACGAAGCTCATCCCGACGCAAGATCGAGGTCCGAAGCCGAAGGGGATGAACACGACCGCATTGTTGTTGGTAGCCTTAGCTATGCCTTCTGAGAATCGCTCCGGCTTGAATTCATGCACATCTTCCCCCCAGATTTCAGGGTCATGGTGAAGCTTAAGGGTCGGTATAAAGATCTGACTATTAGCAGGAAGAACAAGCCTCCCTAACCTCAGTTTCTTGCCAACTTTTCGAGTCAAGCCGACTACAGGGGGGTACAAACGCAGAGTTTCGTTCATGATCATGCTAATCTGCACATGAAAAAGGGAAAATGTTTAGTTAGTCATCATGTCTAACCTACAATTCGAGTGAATCAAAAAAGGTTGACCGGGACCAAGACTTGAGTTGTTTTCTATACCTTCTTAAGCTTTCCTAGTCCATCGGAATCAGGGTCTTTATTCCCAAATACATTGAGAACCTCCCTTCTTGCTTCCTCTTGCCATTCTGGATTAATCGCTAGGAGGAATAACATCCATGTCATCATTGAGTTGACAGTTTCTTGTCCGGCTATGTAGAATGTCTTACACTCATCCACCAAATTATCTACTGTGAATTTTTTGCTCTTGTCCGTATCGTGCAAAGCCTTCACAAGTTGTCCTAGGAAATCATCCCCAAAGCCATCTTCTTCACCGGCCATCACCTTCTTCTCTCTTCTCTTGATCATCTGTAAGATGGAATTGCGTATGCCTTTCTCAAGTTTCTCTGCTTCGACTTCATCCGCTGTCTTCCAAAGCTTTCTGCCAGCAGGATTCAGAACAAATTCCATAATTAGTTAGGCCTAATTAAAACTCTGGTTCTGAGACGTGAAATGTCCTAAGTCTTTTGAGGCTTGAAGTTTGCATTTGCACAATGAACAAAACTGTTGCCCGACCATCGTCAGAAATTAGCAGCTTGCTAAGTGTGATCTCACATCAGTAATTTTAGTGATAAAGAATGGTTATCCAAAAACGGTGTGCCTCCTTCGAATGCATTTACTCACCTGGAAAACTTGTCAGAATAATCAAGTTCAGATGTCTAAAGTTCGTTCTAAAAGTGATAATCACTTTACTTTCTAGCTTCTTCATCATAAAAATGGTCAAAATAAAATTTTCCTAGAAAAAATGTGCGATACCTTATTCCCGGGAACCTTATATTGAAAGCATTTTTGGATGTTAACGTAACCAATCCTGTCAACATCTGAAAAATGTTCCTCCCCTCAACATAGCTGCTCCCGAAAGCAGTTCTTGAAATCACTTCGGATGTCAATAACTTAAACTCTCCGAACACCTCGATCTCTTTCCCTTCTTGATTCTTCCATTTTCCTAGCATAGTGTGAACACTCTCCACCATTGCCGGTGCCATATTCTGCAATTTCAATCCCCCCAAAATAATTAGTAAAACCTCAAATCATACAATTCTCTTTTTCGATTGAGTTCAACTACCTTCAAACTTTCCCCATGGAAAGCGTGATTGGCGAGTTTACGCTGGTTCGCCCATTTCTTGCCATCGACTGTACTCACGAGCCCATCTCCTAGAAGCTTCTTGGCAAAGTCTTTAGTTCCTGTTTTTGGGTATGTTTTCTCTCTGTTAAGCAGCACCTCCTTAATAAGATCTGGCTCTGTGATGACCAGTTGAGCTTGAGGTCCGTGCCAATTCAGGTAATTCCTCCCTACAAAGTTGCACAAAAGTTCAATATCAGAGCGTCATGACACTAATGAAACTTAAGTTTAGTATTCCGGTAATTACCGTATGTGTCTATCCATGTGTTGACTTGAGGATGAATCTTAGGGAATATGTCGTGAGAGAGATTGTTCATGGGCGTGTTCCTGATTTCCATCTTCATCTTGATTGTTTCCTTGGTGCTTCCATGGAGGAACCTGTAAGGAGGGCCAGAGATCCCCTGTTGGGCCATCATCCTCTGTATCCTGAGCGGATTCCACCATAGCTTGTGCAAGAGCTTGGCAAGAGACCAGAGAAGAAAAAGAAACAGAGAGCTCAGGAAGATGACCGATTGCATGGTATAATAAGGGGATCAAACGATCAAGAAAATGAAAACAGCGAAAATTATGATACTGGGTTTCTCTTATGAATTGAAAAGGTTCGATTCATTTAGGTATTTATTGTGTCTTTCGGAGGATTCTATAAGCCGGCCGGCGCCACGATCAAGATTAAACAACCTTTGTTGGGAAAATGTCGGGAAAGTTCTGTCGGTCCACCTTTGACATTTTGGCTCCATTTCAGAGGAAACGTACGATAGGGACGAACTGATTAACGTCATCCGTGACTTCCTTGCCGATCTGAAATTATTAAAATCAATCCAAATCGTGATGAACAAGTATTTCATGCACCCGGTTCTCCTCCAAGCCCACGACAGGATGGCGCCTCGAATGTGCGCAATCTGTCGAAAAGCCATTTCCAAAGCCAAACCTTACTGAGAATTCGATGAATAGAGAATTTGTCGAACTTTTCAATTAGAGACACGGGTCTCGATTCGATTTTCATTTGACCAGCGTTACATGACACAAGCTGTCTTAGTCGTCTTCTCGACACCGGAACTGTTTCTTAGCAAATAATCTCGCTTACAAGACGCGACATAGATCGATGAAAAATTCAAGGGCCAACGTATAAAGGACACAATCGTGAGCACGGGGATGACATCGGACGTGACGAGGAAACACCAAGACCATGTATCACTCGCTTTCATCTTTTTCTTGCTTAGTTCGAAAAGTCCTAACCCACACAATCTTTAATGGCAGATCCAAAAACAAATTTGGCCTTCTGTTTCCGTTGCTTTATCACCACACCCATATAAAGGTAGCCTAGCTGCCGCATAGTTGGTCAAATCAGGAGGGTACCTTAGGGGGGATCGAACCACGAATCTGATAGGACTTGATGAATGACTCAACCGCTCGTTAGATCCATCATGATCAAAACATAAATTGGTCAATTGTACGCGGTCCATTAGATAATTATATTACAAGAAACTTGGAACGGACATCTAATGAATACGTACCTAATCCAAAACACAGCTCGTCTAATCCGTTAAGTTAAACGTAGGTCAATCCGACCCAATTGTGACCTAGAACACATCTTTGAATTAAAATAGAACTTCAATAGGTTTTTCATGAAACTAGAACCCACAAGCTCACGAAGGCATTAAAAGTAGTCTCTGTACGTTGTTATCTCAGCATTAACTGGGACAATAATGCTGATTAACAATCTACGGGGGATGAAATACAACTTGAAGTCCGTGCAGAGGGCGAGTCGTGACGATTTCAACTGGACTGTGGATGTACCCAGGAGACAGTTTGAAAGAGTAGCGCTACAGAATCATCGAAAGGACGATTTTCACCTCGTTCATCACGAAGTTCATTCCCACGCCCATTCGAGGCCCGAAACCAAAAGGAAGGAACGCGATTGAGTTGTTGTTAGTAGCTTTAAGGATGCCTTCCGAGAACCGGTCTGGTCTGAAGACGTGCACAACTTCTCCTCAGATTTCAGGGTTGTGCTGAAGCTTGAGGTTAGCTACGTGTCGCGACCTACCCTCGGGGGGAGGGAGCAGGTTTAGGGGTATTGCCTAAAGGATGGGCCTAAGGCCCATGATTATGCGCGGGCTCTCCCAAGCCCATACCCCGCGTGACGTTGGGATATTTTTAAGAAATTTTGCACAAAAGGAGTCGCCACTAGCCTATTGGGGTCGGCTAGAAACCAAGTGAGGTATGGGAGTATACCTCACTTCCTACGCAACCAGAGAATCTAGGTTCGGGGACTTGATTACACTAATTAATCAATTGGTGCCCTTTCGGTACCTAATCTTGTTCATTTTAACAAAATGATTTTTGTCGAGACAGTTTGGATTAATTTTATAATTGTCCACTAACATACGAGGTGATCATGCGGGTGCGCGATCATTAAAGTAATAATCATAACTATCAAAATCCTAATTGCCATAAAATTAAACACGTGCAATCAAACATAATTAGATATGCAAATTAAACATTTAACATAATCAATATACGAGCACATAAAGGTCTAATAACGCTAAAATGGCAATACATGGCAAGTCCTAATCAAACCCCATCATTTTTGGATTTTCGAAATTTTTTTTTTTTTTTTTTTTTTTTTTTTTTAATTTTCGAAATTGTTTTAAATTTTTTTTTTTAATTTTTTTTTTTTTTAAATTTTTAATTTTTAATTTTTAATTAATTTTTTTTTTAAAAAGAAAAATAACTAATTTCTAATTTTTAAATATATTTTTCTGGATTTTCGAAATTTTTTTAGATTTTTTTTTTTTTTTAAAGAAAATATTTTTAAAATTTTAAATTAAATTTAATTTAAAAGGTGAACCGGGTCGGGTTCGGTTCGACCCGACCCGGTCAACGCGGATCGGGTCCGGTCGGGGACCGGACCCGGGTTCGGTCCAAATGGGGGGCCGGGCGAACCGCCCGACTAGCCTTGGTCGGGCCTTTCTTCGGTTCGGATTGGGCCCAACCGGCGGGCCTAATCTAGTCGAATCTTTTTATTTTAGAAAATGAAGCCCACAACTCCCTAAACCCACAATCTCTAAAATCCTTAAGCCCGCAAGCAAAAATAAACCAAGTCCAAAACAAGCCCAAAATTGCTTTAAAAAGAAAAAAAAAGAAAACCTACCCGTTTTGCGACCCGCGCCCGATCCGTGCGACCCGGTTCGTGGCCGAAGCCCTACGGCTCCTTGGCGGCGCTGATGACGGCAGCGACGGACTTGACGGCGGCGGCGGCGCGGCGAGTGACAGCGGAGACGCGGCGGGCGATGGCGAGCTACTGCAGGGCTCGCGGATTCTCGCAGTGGAGGCGCGGCAAAGCGGGGGCGGAGACGCGGCGGTCCTCGAGCTGCTACCGACGGTGCTGGTAGACGTTCGGCGCTTCAGCAACAACGGCGCGAAGGTGCGGCAACGAGCGCGGGGTCGGCGGCTCGCCTTTTGGACGGCGTCGGGTTGAGGCTGAAGCCTGCGGCGGCGTCGGGTTGA
The DNA here is from genome assembly GCF_016545825.1 of Eucalyptus grandis. Classification (NCBI taxonomy): domain Eukaryota; kingdom Viridiplantae; phylum Streptophyta; class Magnoliopsida; order Myrtales; family Myrtaceae; genus Eucalyptus; species Eucalyptus grandis. Next base: position 70,469,535 of record NC_052614.1, read on the forward strand.
GGCTGGCTTCTGGCGGCGTCGCGGCTCTGGGCAGCGACAACGGCACGGACGGCGTCGCGGCTTCGGGCTCGAGGTCAGCGTTCCGGCGGCGGCGGGTGGTGGCGGCAAGAACGGCGCGAACGGCGACGGCGAGTCTTCTTCCGCCCGAGCTCGCTCTCCTCTCTCGCTCTCTGTTTGTGCCTCTCCCTCCGGTTCTCTTCTCTTTTTTTTTTTTTTTTTTTTTTTTTGATTTTCTCCTGTTTCTCCCCTTATTCTCGTGCGGATCCCCCCGCTTCTCTTCGTGTGCCCGCGAATCAGCTCCGCGTGCGTCCGAATCTGCTCCCCAACCCGCCGACCCGCCGGCGAAATGATGCTGTCTCCTCTCGCCTCTCCCGCCACAGCGCTTCGGCTTCGCCGGTTACCCAAGCGGACAGCTACCTTCTCTTCGCTGGTTCCCCGTGCGGTGGCGGGCGAGGGAGAAGACAAGGAGGTGGGCCGGGCCGAGGGAAAGAGAGGGTTGGGTCAGCTGTGCGAAGGGGAAGAAAAGAAAAAGAAAAGTAAATGGGAGGGTTGGGCTTAGGCCCATGCGGGAAAAAGTAAAAGGAAAAAGGGGCCGGGTCGGGCCAAGGCCGGATCCGGCCCGACCCGGACCTCACAACTCTTTTCTCTTTTTTTTTTTTTACGAAATTAATAGCTAAATTTTTTTATTTGATTTTGATTTTTTTATTTGATTTGATTTTTTATACTATTTGAAAGATAAAAAAACTAGGTGTCAACAGCTGCCCCTCTTTGAATGTAGCCTCAAAGAGGTTGCAATCAAAGACAGACGACACCTAAATTATTTTTGGCGATAGAAAGACCCTAGGTGCATATGCACATATTAGGTCGAAGAAAAGGACTCATAATTATGAAAATGCGTCTTGTCAATAAGGTGAAGAAAAACTTCGGGCTGCAGAAGCCCACCGAATCATAAAAAGTAATGAAGACTCCAGGATACAAGGCTCTCCGGGTCATAAGAAGTGAGGAAGACTCCAGGATACAAGGATCTCCGGGTCATAAGAAGTGAGGAAGACTCCAGGATACAAGGCTCTCCGGGTCATAAGAAGTGAGGAAGACTCCAGGATACAAGGCTCTCCGGGTCATAAGAAGTGATGAAGACTCCAGGATACAAGGCTCTTCGGGTCATAAGAAGTGAGGAAGACTCCAGGATACAAGGCTCTCCGGGTCATAAGAAGTGAGGAAGACTCCAGGATACAAGGCTCTCCGGGTCATAAGAAATGATGAAGACTCCGGGATACAAAGCTCTCCGGTCATAAGAAGTGATGAAGACTCCAGGATACAAGGCTCTCCGGGTCATAAGAAGTGAGGAAGACTCCAGGATACAAAGCTCTCCGGGTCATAAGAAGTGAGGAAGACTCCAGGATACAAGGCTCTCCGGGTCATAAGAAATGATGAAGACTCCGGGATACAAAGCTCTCCGGGTCATAAGAAGTGAGGAAGACTCCGTGATACAAGGCTCTCCGGGTCATAAGAAGTGATGAAGACTCCGGGATACAAAGCTCTCCGGGTCATAAGAAGTGAGGAAGACTCCGGGATACAAAGCTCTCCGGGTCATAAGAAGTGAGGAAGACTCCGATACAAGGCTCTCCGGTCATAAGAAGTGAGGAAGACTCCGTGGATACAAAGCTCTCCGGGTCATAAGAAGTGAGGAAGACTCCAGGATACAAGGCTCTCCCGGGTCATAAGAAATGATGAAGACTCCAGGGATACAAAGCTCTCCGGGTCATAAGAAGTGAGGAAGACTCCAGGATACAAGGCTCTCCGGGTCATAAGAAGTGATGAAGACTCCAGGATACAAAGCTCTCCGGGTCATAAGAAGTGAGGAAGACTCCAGGATACAAGGCTCTCCGGGTCATAAGAAGTGATGAAGACTCCAGGATACAAAGTTCTCCGGGTCATAAGAAGTGATGAAGACTAAAGTCTCATCGTGTAGAAACGAGTTTTGACCGAGTATGATAGTCTCACCATGTACGAACGGGTTTCGACTAGGAGGCGGACAAGCGTGGTTTACGGATGAACCCACCAATCTTGGAAATGACATGGTTTAAGGTTGACCATAAACCTTTGGTTTTTAGGGAAGCACTCGCTAACCCCTTAGAAAACTGCATGGCTTCACTGATGAATCCTGTCAAACTCAACTTAAGCAAATGTCATTAGAGACGTCATCAAGAGATGTATTGGCAAATTGCAACAATAGTTGAACAGAATAATCAAGCTAAGTCCGCCTGCTTTAGAAAACATTCGATGTTCGTCAACCTCATGTGACGCAAAATTGTCATCTTGCTCATGGATATATCATTAATCATCAAATTCTCTAGGAGACAAGTTCTTATCAGAACGGCTACGACTCGAGAAAAATTTTCATTAAGCATGCCAAACTAAAGCTTCTTAGTCAGAAAGGGTTTCTCACGCACCCTCAATAAAATGGCTACTTGATCCCATCCATTCATGTGGGAGATAATTGGTTGTTGAAGGTATCTCACATAACCTACGTCGAAGGCTTCTAGAAACATTCGCAATGAGCACAATCTAATCGATCAAAACGGTCTTTTGAAAGGACCACAATATAGGCTCGGTTAAGGCTTACACAAAGAAATTATTGCTTTGAGGCCAACAAAGGAACATTTGTCACTATCTTCATCGGCTTTACAAGTCGAGAGCTTGGAAGATGAGACAAGATAGAATTACTTCCACTCCTTCAAGCAGTAGCCTCTTTGTGGCATTCTCATTTTCACTCAAACCATCCCAATCAGAAGAGACTTCGGAAAAGGGTTATAATGTTGGCTCGGGAAAGGCTTGAAAGGCTTAAAATTTCAAGAGGGTCTTTAAGAGTCAGTGATCATCATGGCATCGTGACCGGGTCACTTTGGCTCTTGAAACACAGCACATCTCGAGAGTTCATTCACTGATCATTTCTGCATGAGAGCTTTGCTCTTTCCTCTAATTTCCTTTGTCATTTGCGATGACTTTTTTTTCGCAAGCACTTGGATTTTGATAATTTTTCTTTCACATAAGATGCGGCCTTTTGGCTCTTTTTATTGACGGGCATTGGCCTTGCTTTTACTAGGCACACTTTGCTTTTTCATGCCCCCTAGTTTGTCGAGCTTTTTGCTCTTTGAACTTTGGTAGCTTATGACTTTTGAGACGCTTTTCACATTTTCCCGTGATTGTCAATTATATTTGGTCGATTCTTATGCCTTGCCCCAGTGAAGGGAGATGATCACCGCTCGGGATTCAGAAATGAATAATCAGGCCCAAATTGGTTATAGCAATGGGTATCAGTGTTTGGGTAGAGAATGAAATGCTCTTCTTCACCTTGGGATGAGTCAAGCTCTGATGAGAATTCCTTTGAAGCTACCACAAGAAGATTGATGTAAGTGAAAGTAATAGAATCTTTCTCAACCTTTTGTTTTACAACACGACCGTAACCTCCTATATTGCCCCAATGTAGGGTCGTTCTTGATAGGGGTACTTTGAAGGATCATCTTTTTTTCTTGCCCAAAGGGGTAGGAAGAGATTAGTGCAACGCTTGGGATTGATGAAGGAAACGCCTTTATCATTTCGATCTTTGCGCTCAATGCGAATGAATCATTCGTTCTAAGAGAATGTCGTTTTTCACTCAACTCTCAAAAGTGTTTGAAGGACACTCAACTCTCAAAAGTGTTTGAAGGACGTGTTTGGAAATGGGCTTGCCTTTCTTCATCCTAAGCACTTCTTGTTTAGCATGGTTAACGTCTCAATCTCACTCTATCGAGATCATCTGAATAGATCAATCTCCATAAGGAAAATTTGGTTTTAAATGAAATACCCACAAAGCCAGAAAACAATTTTGAGATAAAAATGATGCTAAAAAAAAAAAAAAAAAAAATGAAGAATTTTTTTGTTTTCAATTTTTTTTTTTTTTTTTTGGTTTCACCTCTCATTTAAGAAAAAGAGATATTCAACCATTTGTGCGGAGACTTGATGGGTCTTTTGAATCGACTTTTCCCTCCGCCATTTTCCTCATCGAACGGTAAGGTGCCTGAAACACAAATAGATATGCGTGTATGTGATATATGTATGATATCTATGATGCTATGCATGATGCCATGTGACTCGATTGCGCATGAAGTGGTTCTTCGACCTTGATTTCAATCATGGAAAGTATTTCTTGACTGCATCTGAGTTTACGGGTCTAGGCAATTCACTTGCCATCCATTTCAACTAAAATCATAGCACCACCAGGCAGAATCTTTTTAATGACATACGGCCCTTCATAGTTCGGGGTGAATTTTCCACGAGGGTCTGGTATAATCGGAAGCACTTTCCTCAGCACCAGGTCATTGACTTCAAAGTATCTAGGACGCACCCTTCGATTGAAGGCTTTTGCAACTCGTCTCTGATAGCATTGGCCATGACACACAGCTTGCAATCTCTTCTCATCAATCAAGTTTAACTGTTCATGCCTCTGTTGCGTCCACTCAGTCTCATCGAGCACAGATTGGGAAAGGACCCTTAGAGAAGGGACCTCAACTTCAACAGGTAAGACTGCCTCCATCCCATACACGAGTGAAAAAGGAGTTGCCCCTGTGGAGGTGCGGATAGAAGTTCGATACGCCATTAATGCGTAAGGGAGTCTATCGTGCCAATCACGATAATTCTCGGCGCTTCGATAGGATTTTCTTTATGTTCTTGTTCACCGCCTCCACTTTGCTCCATTCATCTGAGGACGATACGGTGACGAGTTCAAATGCTTAATTCGAAACTCACTAAACAATCCATCTACGACTTTGTTATTCAAATTAGTGCCATTGTCGGTAATGATCGCCTCCGGCACCCCGTAGCGAGCGACAATGTCGCGACGAATGAACTTCGCCACATTCTTGGCAGTAACATTAACATATGAATTGGCCTCGATCCACTTGGTAAAATAGTCTATCGCCACCAGGATAAATCGATGCCCATTTGAAGCTTTGGGGTTAATGGGCCCAATCACGTCAATTCCCCACATTGAAAAGGGCCAGGGTTGAGACATTTGGTGAAGTTCATTTGGAGGGGCATTTATCCTATCCCCATAAATCTGGCACTGGTGACACCGTCGTACGTGCTGAATGCAGTCGGACTCCATGGTTAGCCAATAATAACCGAGTCGCATGATTTTTCTTACCAAGAAGTGTCCGTTCATATGGGGGCCACACTCCCCTTCATGTATCTCCTTCATCAAACGGTCGGCTTCTTTAGCGTCGACACACCTTAACAATGTCGAGTCGAAGGACCTTTTGTAGATGACATCTCCACTTTGCGAAGAATTTCGATGCTAACTTTATTAAATGCTTTCTATCTGCTGCTTCACTTCCTTCGGGAAATTCACCATTCTGCAAATACTTCGAGATGTCATGATACCAAGGCTGTCCGTCCGGTTCTTCTTCAATCATCATGCAATAAGCTGGGCGCCTAAAGATTTCAATTCTTAATGGTTCAATGTCCAAGCCTCCAGCTATTTGTAACATTGAAGACAAGGTAGCTAGGGCATCAAGAAACTGATTTTGAGACCTTGGCAAGTATTCAAATTCTATTTCTTGGAATTCTTTCGTCAACTTCCCCGAACTCATGATACGGAATCAATTTAGAATCATGTGTTTGCCATTCGCCTTTAGTCTGTAAGATTATAAGGGCTGAATCACCATAAACTTGCATCTTTCGAATCTTCATATCAATAGCAGCTTGGAGGCCAAGAATGCATGCTTCATATTCAGCAATATTATTCGTGCAATGGAACGTCAATTTAGTGGCAACAGGGTAGTGCTGACCGTCTGGGGAGATAAGAACCGCCCCGGTACCCGACCCAGCTAAATTAACCGCACCATCGAAGTACATTGTCCATTTGTCACTTGATACAAGTAAAATTTGTTCCCCTGCATCACTATCCTCATCGGATGTCCCGGACCTCTCGAGACTTTCGCCAACATGTCCGCTATGGCGCGACCTTTAACGGATTTCTGTCCTGTGCTCAACATCAAACTCTGAAATTAAGATTTGCCACTTGGCCAACTTGCCAACCAAGTGCCGGCTTCTCCGGAGGTATTTGATGGGATCATTTTCGGTCACCAACGAGATTCGGTGATGGAGCGTATATTGCCGCAGCCTGTGCAACACCCAAATCAATGCCACGCAAGTTCTCTCAACTTCTGTGTAGTTCATCTCGGAAATAGTAAACTTCTTGCTCAAGTAGTATATCGCGCATTCTCTCCCGTCATTTGGTCTTTTCTGTGCTAACATGGCTCCCAACGATTCATCATGTATGGTCAAGTACAAAATTAAGGGAATTTTAGGGAGAGGGGGTATTAAGACTGGTGCGTGAGTGAGATAGTGTTTTATCTTCTCGAAGGCACCCTGGCACTCGATATCCCACTCAATCTTTGCGTTCTTTTTCAAGAGCTTGAAGAATGGCCTCGCTGTTTCAGACAACTGACAGATGAACCTCGCCACATAATTGAGACGCCCCATCAAGCTGCGGACCTCCTTGGTGGTGGTCGGGGCTCGTAAATCACAAATAGCCTTAACCTTTGACGGATCAATCTCTATGCCCTTGTTACTAACCATGAACCCTAACAGCTTCCCCGATCTCGTCCCAAAAACGCATTTTGTGGGATTAAGGCGCAGCTTGAATTTCCGAAGACGCTTGAACAGCTTTTGCAAGACTCCAACATGGTCCTCACCCCGTCTTGACTTTGCAATCATATCATCCACGTATACCTCGATCTCCTTGTGCATCATGTCATGAAACAACGTGACCATGGCCCTTTGATACGTTGCCCCCGCATTCTTTAGACCAAAAGGCATCACTTTGTAGCAGAAAGTTCCCCAAGGAGTTATGAATGATGTTTTGCTCCTATCCTCCTTCTTCATACGGATTTGATTATATCCGGAAAAACCGTCCATGAAGGAGAATAACTCAAATCCTGCCGTGCTGTCAACCAAGACATCGATATGTGGGAGTGGAAAATCGTCTTTCGGGCTTGCTCGATTTAGGTCACGATAGTCAACACATACCCCGACTCGCCCATCTTTCTTCATTACGGCACAATATTTGCTACCCAATCAGGATAACGTGTCACTTCGATAAAATCTACTTTCAGCAGCTTCATTACTTCTTCTTCGATCTTCTTGGACAATTCTGGTTTAGTTCTCCTGAGTCTTTGCTTCTTGGGTGGCATATCAGGATCTGTTGGTAGAGCATGTTCCACAATTTCGGGGTCCAATCCCGGCATATCAGCATATGTCCAGGCGAACACATCTTGATATTCTTTCAAAAGATTAGTCGTCTTTTCCGCCTCTGACTCTGAGAGACATGCCCCGATCCTTACTTCCCGACATTCTCTCGTCACCTAAATTTATGGTGATTGTTCGCTCTTCGGTCAACGGCTTCGATCCTTCATATCGATTCCATTCGCGTTCAATCCCCTTCTGATCGTCATCGTCAGTGTCATCGGAACCTGAGAGACTTTCTTCATGCACGTCCGAGTCATATGCGTCCTTATTATGATTATGCATAATGTAATGCCCGAGATGCAATAAAATGAGTTAGAGCAATGTCGACCATAAAAATAATGCATGTCGTTTTTCGAAGAATTTTTTTGAAGTATATTATTTTTTTAAAAAAAAAGTTTCAAGAACTCATCCTCATATCCTCAGATTTCCTTGTCCTTGCAAGGCAGTCAAATAAGGGAGCATGTGGAGACCTAGGCCTCAGTGACCATCATAGAACTAGTTTGATGTGCCTCCACACGTCCTTAATAAAACATGTGTCTATTTTATTGAATGAGGAAAGATAAGGCCGTATTTAAACACACACCACCCACGACCAACGGCTCAAGATCGGGGTTGACCATAGTTCACATTACAAATGACATAAACAGGAAATAAAGAAAGAAAAACTACGAGATCCCACGCAGGGAGAAGACATAAGACAAAAGACTAGGCTAGACGAGAACCGCCCTACTTTGAAGGGACAACCATGACTTCGTGAGGACTCGCCTCCTCGCATGCCAGGATGGCACATATGACGTCTTCCTCGAATAGCTCAATCACACCATAAATGTCCCCCTCTTCCTCGAATAACATCCTTGGAGGTCCTGGAAATGTTTCTTCCAACAACGGATGAAACGGGCCTCGATCGCCCTCACCCTCCTCGGTTTGGACAATACGTTCACTCCAATTTCTATACCCACCTCGGCCTCCTCGGGCATTCCGGCCTCTCGCCTTCCACGGCCCCCTCGGTTGCCACGACCACCTTGCTCGCTACGACCTTCTCGCCCCTCAACATATCCTAGGCCTCTCCTCTTCGAGTTTTTATGAGCTTCAATGGGCTTTCGCACACCCTGACCGTGTGATCCAAGGCCCTCTCCAGGATTATACCCACTTGCCAACATAATCTTTCCCGCAGCTATGGCCGGCTTAGACAAATTAGGAGCCTTTGTGAAGGACCCTACAGGTACATGGACCATGGATACCAACTCGAGGGTTTGAAAGCTGGATTCCTCGGTACACTCTGGCTCCACATAGGGGATGGCTGTCTCTTGATAGATCTTGAAGTCGGATTCTCCATGGACCGTGATAAGCCTGTTGTCCACCACAAATCGTACTTTCTGATGGAGGCTGGAGGCAACCGCACCTGCTGTATGGATCCACGGTCTCCCTAGCAGAAAATTAAAAGCACTTGGTATATCTAATACCTGGAACACGGCTTGAAAAATTACAGGGCCAATCAGCAGCTCAAGCTCAATTTCCCCTATCACATCCTTCTTCATCCCATCAAAAGCCCGCACAGTTGACTTGCCAGTACGGATTCTCCCAAGATCAATGCCAAGACGGTGGAGAGTAGCCAACGGGCATATATTGAGCGCCGAACCGTTATCAATCAATACTCTGCAAACAAGAGTGCTTTCATGTTTCACCGAGATATGTAGCGCTTTGGTATGAATAGGACCATCGGGGGGGAGATCTTCATCAGTAAAGGAAATTTGGTCTTTTAATAGAACAGCCCCAACGAACTCCTCCAATTGGACTTCATCAATTGACTCTGGCACATGCACCTCGTTAAGGACTTTTAGCAAGATGTCCCTATGCTTCTCGGAAGATTTGAATAATTCTAGGAGGGAGATTTGAGCCGGCAACTTCCGCAGTTGATCCACCACGTTGAACTCACTAGACTTTACTACAGCCAAAAATTGCTTTGCCTCCTCCTCGGTCACAGCCTTCTTTTCTATTCCCTTATCAGGTGCGTAACAGCGGCCTGACCGCGTAACAGCATCTACCTCATTGGTTCCGTAACCCCAAGGTACAGCTTTGGAATCGAATTTGGGAGGATACTCCAGCATTACCATTTCGTCTTCCTCCTGGGGAGGCAATTCAATCGTGACCGGCATTGTGTGTCCTCCCGTGACTTCGATTGTCGACATCTCTTCGACCATAAGGTCGATCACTGTGGGTTCAGCAATTTCCAGCTCGATATCGCCTGCGAGCTCCTCATCGGACAATTCAATCACCATTGGGGTAATCATAGCTATCAACCCTTCCTCGTATAAAGCTGGGGTCTTCGAAATTCCATGCATAGCTTTCCTCGCCCGAGGCATACCAGCAAAGTTGTAGAAAGATGAGCGGAATGATGATGGCATTGTCACGGATACGACATTCTCTTCCTCTTCTCCGCGTCGATTACTCCCATGGTTATCATCCTACGGACGCGGTTCAATCTCTCTTCTAGGGTCACATCCTCCTGGCCTTCATAGTATCCCGCTAGCACTAGGGATTCATACAACTCGGAAGCATACAGTACTAGAGGTTGCTGACTCGCCCGTGTGTCCTCGGAAATTGAGTTCACTCCCCCTACATGATTTGGTAGAGGGTTCTGTTGCACATTGGGCTGAGCTTCCCTGAAAGTCAATATGTTCTTGTCTAGAAGCTGTTGAACTTTGTATCTTAGCATGTGACAATTATCTACATCATGCCCCACTTCTCCCATGTGGTATTCACAGGTCTTGGTTATATCGAATCCGGCGAACCTTGGGGGGTTATCTCTAGGCACCTCCTTTGCGACCATCCTCTTTTCAAGAAGCATGGGTAATAACTTTGACAGCGGGCGTGGTAGTGGAGAAAACCCCTTTCGAAACGGCCTCTTGCCATTATCGAATGTTTGTGATGAACTACCTGGAACCATCGTAGGCTTGTGCGCGGGTGTTGCGGTTGGCCGAGGGAAATGGGGCTCTTGCACAAGTGCTACTTCAATTGCGGCCTCCTTATCCTTTCTTGGTGGGAATTTCTTCGCGCCTCCGGTTGAAATCTTTCCCTCAACCATTGCCCATTCAACTCCTTCACCTACCTCAACTAGCTGTGAAAATGTTTGGCAACCCGAGAATACTAACCCTTGGAAGTATTCAGAGGGCAAAGTCTTGAGGAACAGCTGCTTCATCTCCCTCTTATTTAAGGCCGGCTTCACTTGTGAGGCCATGGTCCTCCACCTTTGCGCGAAGGCCTTGAATGACTCATTCATCTTCTTCTCAACGCGAGTCAACTCTTCCCTCGTGGGGGCAAGCTCGGTGTTAAACCGGTATTGTTGTAAGAACTCATTGGCTAAGTCGTCCCAACTAGTGAATTCTTCAATGTCCAGCGCAATGAACCATGTCAAGGCAATGCCTTCCAAACTATCTTGGAATGTGTGTATGAGGAATGGCACGTTGTCAGCATAGCGAGCCATTTTTCTCATGTAATACCTAAGGTGGGTCCTTGGGCATCCCGTTCCGTCATACTTTCTTGTGAACTCAGGCTCCTGGAAATTCTCAGGAAAGCTCGTCTTGGTGTAGGGAGATAACCTATCAGCTCCTTTCAACTCATAACCTTGCAAGACACATAGTCGCTCTTCCATCTTTGCCAAACGTTTTTCACTCTCGTCACTTAGGCGAGGTGTTGGGTTTTCCTTCGGAGGAGGATCTAAATTGACGATGATTGGCGTGGCGAAGGAGCTTCTCCAGCAATTTCTTTCCCGGGAGATCAGCAACGTGCGTGCCTCCCGTCGACGGGGAAGCATGTTCGATAACGCCGGAGTGGATGTTCCAAAGTGACAGCTACGGCGGGGGCTCCCTAAGCTTCGGCTTATTTCAAGCATCATTGCGGTGAGTTGGGCCAGCTGGTCCTCCATCTTGGCCATGCGCACGTTGGCGTCATCATTCTCCATTCGACTTTTGCACGCGTGCGAATGGGGATCTCCGCTTGGCCGTGTCGACGATCGGTAGAAGACAATCGATCGGTTAGTACCTGAAGCAAAAGTAGATAAGCATATATAAGTACAAGTAATAATTAGGCGGTCGGTCCACGACAAAGATCTAATCGCCCCAATTTGCTCGTTTCATTGAAAGCTCGGTTGCTACATAATACAAGAAAAAACGCAAAAGAAAACCCTTAAACAACAAAGCTATTTGAAAGACGAAAAGACATTCTCCTAACTCCCAATTTTCAACATCGAGACTTGAGACAAACTCCATAACATTGTAACGCATGTGAGTATGGTCCCATTACAAATCGCACTTGACTCAATCTAACCGATGATGATGGCTTCCACTCGAGGCAGCTCCACTAACTCGGGCTAACTTCAAAGCACGCTCTTCGGCCTCCTCGAGCTCCCTTTTGAGGCGCTTGATCTCGGCTCGATGGGTGATCCTTAATGGCACTTTAGGAATCTTCGGGCGGAGGCTCTCTCGGAATCTTGTGTTTAAGGATGTACTCCTTCGAGGCATAATAGGTCTTCTCTTGCCCCTCCAACTCCTCCTCGGCCGATCAACTTCCGGGGTGGCACATATCCCACATCGACTTGACCAACGCAACGGAGTCTTCGTGGTCTTGGCATCCATCGGGAAGTCTATCCCGAGCGGGTCTTCCTGGATTGCCGGCGGAAAGCCGTTGAATCTCTTGAAACGACGGGTGACTCGAGTCGGGTAATATTCGGTGACTCCGGTGATTCCCAACAAAGGAATAGGTCCAAGAAGCCCACACACGAACCGCGCTTCTTGAACTCGAAGCCATTTAGCATGCCATTGGAAATCCTCGGAGTCCGGGGTTGGTCATGAAAACTAGCCACTCGGAATAATGATAATCGGGGGCAAACTTTTTCTATCTCTAAACTTTAGGATGGGATGGCTAGAGTCGAAATGTCGCTCACGCTCATCAAGCTACCGAACCCCTTAATGTGAGAGAAAAACCAAATTTGCAAGAGTGCGGGAGGAGCATGGAAAACTTTGTCTTTATTTTCTTTAAAACGAGTAAGGGAAAGAAAAGTTTCAGTCAAGATAGCATTAACAAAACTTTTTCCCATACATATTTCACGAACTACCCACGCTACGGAAGGGTTAATAGCATTTCTACAATGTGGGAATATCACAAACCCGAAGAAAGCTAGCAGGAATATCTTATTCTTTTGGAAAGATGGGGCATTTTGAAAAAGTTCATTTAGAAATGAAAATGGGCAGGTTTTGCGATTGGCTTTCAAAACTTTTCTCACATCATTTTCTTTAATTTTAAGGAAATCAGATAAGGTCGATGCATGTTCAAATCCTACAGTGGGCTAACCAATTCCGACACTAAGGGCTTTCCAATGGCAATACTGTATTCCTCCAAGGTTGGAGTAAGCTCGTGATCACCGAATATGAACGTGCAAGTTGCGGGGCACCAAACATGTGCTAACGCTTGCACAACACCGGAATGAGTTTCTATCTCCAATAGGGGAAGTAAACGTCCAACATACGATCGCACCCAATCACGGCCTGTTGGATCTAATCTATCCCACCACGCACGAAGCTCGGCTTTTGGGACGGAGATGATGCGAAGGTCAGGTACCCCCATCGTATGATCAACCTAATTTGTCATGGACCGGCCAAAATGAAAACAAATAAGTAAATTGCGATGAGAAGAATTCAAGAAAAACTTACCCTACTCATCGAGCAGCGATGTAAAGGTCATAGACATGCGCATGGACAGTGGTTCAATTTCTACTCTAAATGGCTCCAAATGAAGCCATGGGATCACAGGACTGAACCAACAAGCTCGTGGCTAGGTCGTGTTACCCATGACTTCGGCTTCGTCAAAGGACCGACCCGTGTCGCATGCTCGCACTGGGGTGGGGACCTTTGACATCAAGAAAGAAATTTCGGGGTTGAGATGGGCGACTCGTACTACATGCTTGTAGTCGGAGTGGTATCCACCTCAACACCATCCTAAGTGATCCTATGCGGCCCGTGTCCGGCGGCGGGTTGTGTGTGCTAAAGTGTAGTGCAATGCGGGGATACGAGCATGACAATTCATAAGCAATCAACACTTCATACATGGACAATAAACCATACATTCCTTCACCTCCCTACAAAACAAAGGTGAGCAAACACTTCCCCTTATACCTCCCATTCTACAAAAACATTTAACACCTTTAATGTTATGGACTAACCTGAAATCCTCGCTGCCAAACAAAAATATTTTTTGAACAAGATTAATTTTGGCCTAAGTCCTCTAAGGTTCAAAACTAAGTCCCCAGCGGAGTCGCCAAGCTGTCGCGACCTACCCTCGGGGGGAGGGAGCAGGTTTAGGGGTATTGCCTAAAGGACGGGCCTAAGGCCCATGATCAGGCGCGGGTTCTCCCAAGCCCATACCCCGCGTGACGTTGGGATATTTTTAAGAAATTTTGCACAAAAGGAGTCGCCACTAACCTATTGGGGTCGGCTAGAAACCAAGTGAGGTATGGGAGTATACCTCACTTCCTACGCAACCAGAGAATCTAGGTTCGGGGACTTGATTACACTAATTAATCAATTGGTGCCCTTTCGGTACCTAATCTTGTTCATTTTAACAAAATGATTTTTGTCGACAGTTTGGATTAATTTTATAATTGTCCACTAACATACGAGGTGATCATGCGGGTGCGCGATCATTAAAGTAATAATCATAACTATCAAAATCCTAATTGCCATAAAATTAAACACGTGCAATCAAACATAATTAGATATGCAAATTAAACATTTAACATAATCAATATACGAGCACATAAAGGTCTAATAACGCTAAAATGGCAATACATGGCAAGTCCTAATCAAACCCCATCATTTTTGGATTTTCAAAATTTTTTTTTTTTTTTTTTTTTTTTTGGATTTTCGAAATTGTTTTAAATTTTTTTTTAATTTTTTTTTTTAAATTTTTAATTTTTAATTTTTAATTAATTTTTTTTAAAAAAAGAAAAATAACTAATTTATAATTTTTAAATATATTTTTCTGGATTTTCGAAATTTTTTTTTTAGATTTTTTTTTTTTTAAAGAAAATATTTTTAAAATTTTAAATTAAATTTAATTTAAAAGGTGAACCGGGTCGGGTTCGGTTCGACCCGACCCGGCCAACGCGGATCGGGTCCGGTCGGAGACCGGACCCGGTTCGGTCCAAATGGGGGCCGGCCGAACCGGCCCGACTAGCCTTGGTCGGGCCTTTCTTCGGTTCGGATTGGGCCCAACCAAATGGGCCTAATCTAGTCGAATCTTTTTATTTTAGAAAATGAAGCCCACAACTCCCTAAACCCACAATCTCTAAAATCCTTAAGCCCACAAGCAAAAATAAACCAAGTCCAAAACAAGCCCAAAATTGCTTTAAAAAAGAAAAAGAAAACCTACCTGTTTTGCGACCCGCGCCCGATCCGTGCGACCCGGTTCGTGGCCGAAGCCCTACGGCTCCTTGGCGGCGCTGATGACGGCAGCGACGGACTTGACGGCGGCGGCGGCGCGGCGAGTGACAGCGGAGACGCGGCGGGCGATGGCGAGCTACTGCAGGGCTCGCGGATTACGCAGTGGAGGCGCGGCAAAGCGGGGCGGAGACGCGGCGGTCTCGAGCTGCTACCGACGGTGCTGGGGCGATGTTCGGCGCTTCAGCAACAACGGCGCGAAGGTGCGAGCAACGAGCGCGGGGTCGGCGGCTCGCTTTTGGACGGCGTCGGGTTGAGGCCGAAGCTGCAGCGGCGTCGGGTTGAGGCCGGCTTCTGGCGGCGTCGCGGCTCTGGGCAGCGACAACGGCACGGACGGCGTCGCGGCTTCGGGCTCGAGGTCGCGTTCGGCGCGGCAGAGCGGGTGGTGGCGGCAAGAACGGCGCGAACGGCGACGGCGAGTCTTCTTCCGCCCGAGCTCGCTCTCCTCTCTCTGCTCTCTGTTTGTGCCTCTCCCTCCGGTTCTCTTCTCTTTTTTTTTCTGTTTTTTTTTTTGATTTTCTCCTGTTTCTCCCCTTATTCTGGTGCAGATCCCCCCTGCTTCTCTTCGTGTGCCCGCGAATCAGCTCCGCGTGCGTCCGAATCTGCTCCCCCAACCCGCCGACCCGCCGGCGAAATGATGCTGTCTCCTCCGCCTCTCCCGCCCACGCTGCCGCCCGCTTACCCAAGCGGACAGCTACCTTCTCTTCGCTGGTTCCCCGTGCGAGGCGGCCGAGGGAGAAGACAAGGAGGTGGGCCGGGCCAGAGGGAAAGAGAGGGTTGGGCTGTGCGAAGGGGAAGAAAAGAAAAAGAAAAAGTAAATGGGAGGGTTGGGCTTAGGCCCATGCAGGAAAAAGTAAAAGGAAAAAGGGGCCGGGTCGGGCCAAGGCCGGATCCGGCCCGACCCGGACCTCACAACTCTTTTCTCTTTTTTTTTTTTCGAAATTAATAGCTAAATTTTTTTATTTGATTTTGATTTTTTTATTTGATTTGATTTTTTATACTATTTGAAAGATAAAAAAACTAGGTGTCAACACTACGTAAACTTAAATGTTAGGAGGAAGAACAAGTTTCCCTAGCCTAAGTTCCTGGTCGACTTTTCGAGTAAACCCAATCCCAGGAGGATATAATCGGAACGCTTCGTTCATGATCATGCTGATCTGCACGCAAGAGAAGACATTACTTGACAACACAACTACTCAGAATTTAGAAGGACTATTTCATTGTTTCGTTCCCAATAGAACAATTCTTTCTTGTCCTTTAGTCAGTATACGAAAGAGTTGTCAAGTGTCAAAAAGATTGTTGACAGTCATTGGTCACGTAATTTCCCAATGACTTTGTTGGTAATTTACGACACTTTTATCAACTCATCAACATTTCTTACATTTAACTAAATTTTATTTGCCTTTCTTGCTAATTCTTTTAACCTTTCAATTTCTATATGAATTCATCAACTTTAATTTAAGTGACCCATCAATTAATTCTGATTAAATTACAAACTAGTCTTGGATTACTAACTCTCATTTGAATTTATGTTATTTTTTACCAAATATTATTTGTCTTTCTTAAAAACGCCTTATAATTATCAAGTCTTACATAAAAGTTACCAATTTTATTTGTGTAACTTACCATTTTCACCCATTGGATTACCAATTTAATTTACTAAATCTCATTTAAGTTGTTTACCTGCATTTATTTAATCTTTTTTTTAAGGATTTACCAATTTAACTACTGAGTTACAAATTTCTATTTACCTTACTTATCAACCTATTAAATTTACAAATATTTTTAGAAATCACCAACCTTAATTGGAGTGCTTACCTGAAGCTCCCCTTTACATCAGTAATGATCCGCTTGCTCCAAAAGAAATTATATGTAAAGATAGTTCAAAGCGTTGGTAGGTTATGCAACTAAAGGACTTGTTTATATATATTATTTTACTTTCCTGCCAAAAATTTAAAATATTGTTCAAATTTGAAGAATTTTTAAAAATTATGTATTGATTCTACATGTCAACATTTGGGTGTCATGAAAGTTCTAAGGGTTTTGAATTTAAACAGGCAATATGTTGAGGTGCAAAATTTAGATTATTTTAGTAAAGAATAAAAGTAAAAAAATCAATCCAGGTAGATCAAAAAATATGTAAAGTAATGCAATATTGGTAATTCGCAACCTACAAACCAAGTCGATAATTTCTTAAAAGTGCTGGCAAGTTACGTAAAAACTTACTAGCCTTTATTTACTTATTTTTTACCAACAATTTTTTTTACAATTACTAATGGTTGAGCATCAATGTTTACTTACAAGGGTGTTCCTCTAACAGAGTTACAAATGGTATAACTCTAGTAATATAGAGTATCAATGAGTTTGAGTTTTGGACTTAAACAAGCATGCATGCCAATATGTTGTTAGGAGGATCATTTCTAGTCTACCAAATCAATCAAGACAAAGATCAGTTCATTGTAGTGTCCTTAACTTGGCAATTCCATCGAAGTCAAGGTCTTCATTCCCTATTTTGGCCTCGACTAGTAGGCCAAAGCCCGGTACATCAAGGGCGAGACTTGGCCATGAGCCGGCCCGAAGGCTGGTCATAAGTCAATTGGCCATTCAGGATCGGTAACCAAAGGTTCAATTATAGAGTATTCGACTATAGAAATGTTATTCGATCATAAAAATTAGTCATGAGATGTTCACATACCATCACGGATCAACAGACAGTCATGGCTTGATTCCGCCTAGTTAATGCACCAATCGCAAGTGATTTCGCATGGTCATTGAACTAGCCATGGACGACCATGAACTAATCCCATGCGACCGTGAGTTGGTAAGAATCAATCAATTCCACATGATTACATAACAACCGATAATCGACCATGGATCGAATGAACTCAATGTGGTTTAATTTCGTACTGACCAAGATTCGTGGTGCAGAACATTGGACTAGTCATAGGATCGGCTACAAGACTAGTCGACTGGCTTAAGGATTGACCACAGGACCAGCCAATTAGAATTGACCCAAGGGCTAGCCCATGAACCGGTCAAAGGACCGACCGACTAGGCTAGGACTTAGCCAGCAAACCTAACCGCGACTCCTTTTCTCAATAAAGGGATTTCGAACTCGATTTGGCCAATCAAGCCGGGTTGCATCTGGCTTTGTTTGGGCATGGCTTAGGATGAACCTTAGGCCAAATAAGGTTATCGATCGTGATCAAGCTCAATTAATCCCTACCCAATGACAAGACCTTCAAAACGTAGATATTTTCCTAACGTGTATTCAATGCCTTTGGCTTGTAGTTAATTAATGAACATTGACTAAGGGTGAACACTTGGCATGAAAAGTTCTTGCAAGACAAATTTGAAACTTGGACTTTGACTCATTAATGAGGAGACACCTAGGCCAAATCTTCCTAAAAATGAGTGTGAATGAGTGTGGGCAAGTGTGAATGCAATAAATGAAGATAATGAAAGTAAAGGCTTATGTGTCCCAAGTGATTAATTAAGGGAGGATGACTCATGACCCAAGAGAATAATGGCAAGTGACCTTACAAGCCAAGAAGGGTGCCACTTCTCCTTCATAGACTTGCCACCTTTGCTCTTCTAGGTTTTGACTTCTCGCCGAAACTACTGGACCTTTCCTGCTTTGCAATTTTAGAAGAGCTCTTTATGGTTCGAATTTGGAGAAATTTGCTTCACATAAGTTGTTCAAAACATCTTGGTCTACAACATACTTAAATTTCAGATTTTTCTAAAGTGATATGGTTGAGACGAATTTCTAAAAATATGGTTTTATTTTCCTTTGTTTGGTAATGTATAATTGAAAATGTTTTCTGTCATTTTGATCCCATTAAAAAATAATTTCACACTTCATCATAGGAAAGAAATTGAATTTTTTTTACTAGCTGGCTTACAAGGGGTGAGCTCTAGCTGTCGCAAGAGGCGGCGAGCTTGCCAGCTGGAGCTCACCCAATCTAGCGAGGCTTGAGCCTCATCGCTGGAGGCCACAAGCTCACTTGATTTAGCGAGGCTTGAGGCTCATCGACCTCGGGCAAGCTTAAGCCTTGTTGTCGAAAGCCATGAGATTGCTCGATTTGGTGAGACCAGAGCTCACCGGCTATCCTTGTGGCTAGTGATGGGTGAAGAAGAAGCAAAAGAAAAAGGAAGCAAAAAAAAAAAAAAAAAGCAAATTCGAATTTTTTATTTTTATTTTTAAAATGTTTTCTAAATTTTGATTTTTTAAAAATAAAAATTCAAATTCAAATTCAAATTTTTTAAATATATTTTTATAAGAATAATTGTTGTAAACCAACATCAAATCTAAACTTTGGTAGATTCGAAAACGTTTTCCGATCTTTTCAAAAGGGAAATCATTTTCCTAAATTTAAACTTTGTTAGGAAATCGAATTCTTTTACTAAGAAAACGTTTTACGTTGATTCATTTTCCCGAGCGATCCAAACGCTAGAAAATAAGGAAAAAATTTCCCTGAAAATGTATTCCGCAAAACAAACACACCCTTAATCTTTTTTCGCGACAAAGGATGGGTGATGATTAATCAAGATTGTCCTTTTGTTTCTTTTTGAGTTGTGTTTGAGTTCTGGAATTTTACATCGATAAGAAAAGGTTACCCGTTTTCGTCGCTGCTATTATGTGCTTTAAGAGAGATTCGAGATTCTTTTACTTGGCAAATGACTCGGCTTTAAGCAGGCGGTGACCTTTTTGCCAGGGATGGTGGACCACCGACTGAAATTAATTTTTATTTTTCAAAGCACCTTATTTTAGCAAAAAATTAGAAATTTTGGGAATAATGGATTATAACTCAATATGCAACACCATTTTTAAACTTTTAATTTGTTGCGATCTCTAAATTTTTTATATAATTTATAATTAAATTGAATATATATAAAAAAATTCATGATGAAATCATAGATGTAGATGGTAGAAAATTCATTATCTGTACGTATTATTATCCCTTTTCTTTTTCAGTGGGGACCAGTAATCGAGTTAAGCAAGTATCTAGTAGTAGCCTAGAGCAGGGTCTGTTTTTCTTTCTGGTCAAAAGACCAAGGTCTTTTTGACTCGGCGTCTCTTCAAAGCTTCTTTAATGTTCACCATAAATACTCGCAGAAGGATGATGAGATCATTTGCATGATCACAAGGAACGTCGGCAGTGTCAGCAGTCCATAGAACAGAGAAGGCTCGAACGTGGTCACGTGCTGGTCTCATGGGACCGGGACCTTCAAAACTACGTTGTCGCTAGAACTTAGTGTTTAGATGGGCTCAGATAGCCCGTAAACGATGCGCACCATGTTCTCAGAGAAAATCACGCTAGAGACCAGTCACTCAAAAGATCAAGAGCTCCGGTAAGAGAGAAAGCAACACCGAGACGCGTCCACAGAGGTGAAGCCATTGTTGCCCTCGTCCTTTCGCTTTCCATAACAAGTGTGCTTCTTCGTCTCTCTGTGTTCCACCAGCGTTTTCTCATGAATCTCCTGATCTATCATCCTCTCTGCATGCTTGTCTGTTCATCAACAATCTGTCTCTCGTCCTGCGTCTTTGTGTGCGTGTGCTTTGTGTGCAGAGTCGGAGTTGTGTACTGTAGATGATGCTTTGTCGACTGTTGCGTTGCAAGCATAATGTGCTCTCTCTCTCTCTCTGAACGGTGACCGATTTGATATCTTCTGATACGTACGTACTCCCCCACATTTCTCCAAATCTCTTTCCTCTATGGAGGTTCCTCCGTTCCTGTAGCTGAGGTCCTTTCATTTACACCAAAGACTTTGTCTAATACGGTGTCTGCTTCACGGCAGCCCCTTTCATCGAAGGGATGAAATTTACGCAGAGGCCGAACTTCGGAACAGTGGGCAAAAAGTTGGTGGTTCGAGCGAACCATTTCCTTGTTAAAGGAGCCGACAAAGAGAGTTACCACTATGACGTAACGCATCTCCTCCTTCATTTTACATAAATTTTTTACCTGTAAAATTCTTGCTCAAATCATTGATGTTTTGTGCCGGTTTTGGTCGCCGAGGCCTTGTGATGTTCATGCGGCTTGTTGTTGTTTTCTTTTGATTGACGAAATAGTCCCTTTTTTGTTTCTCATTGGTTTCTATTTATATTATTCCTCATGACTTTACTGCATCTACTACTTAAAATTATTTTGAAAGTGCGCCATTCATATGAACGTGACGACACGGCATCACCGTTAATCATCATCCTATATTAGAAGGGAAACTCTTACGTATTGTGCATGTCATAAGACGAACAAACGTTAGGCCAGTTCTATTATATGTCAACCAAAGTGACCGACTAACACTTTCATTTTTGGAAAAGTAAAACGAAATCGACTAAAGAAATTGGGCATAGAAGAAAGAGGAACTTGTAAAAAAAAAACGCTTTCATTTTCTTTTTATGTATATAATGTTTTCTTATATCTATCATCTACCCATAAATAATACATCAAAAAGAATATTGTAAAAAAACAAACTGTATCACATGTTACCCTCATCAGCCTCTCTCCTCTCACAAATCCTAAAGATCCATTCCAATTCCAATTCCAGTTCTGTCCAATTTCTCCTTAATGAACATGTTGCTTAAAGTAATAGTGCAATCACGAGAAGACAACATCTGGGCTGATGTAAAAATCACATTTAAGCACGCTTGCAGAAGGGCATGCTTGGGAGGGATAATTAAGAATGATTTTCAAACTAGGAGAACGATCTGGGTGTGATAGAATTATCCGAGCCACTTCGAGCAGCACCCACGGATTAACCGCATCGAACACTCTGGAATCGTTACTATTGATCTCTATGTTGTCCAGCGAGGGTGCCTTCGGGAGGAGAAACTTGAGCATGGAAAGAACGGGTTCCCACGCCAGCCAATTGGCACCGGGATCAACAATCTCGACATTCTTGAGATGCATTAGACACTGATGGATCCTCCACTTTGTCGAATTCCAAAATTCTTCTGCCTCAAAGTTGCCACGGCCAACATTCTCGCCAACGAACTAGAACACCATGACAAATGATGAGCGATATAATTGTGTTGGAGAAATCTCTCTAGAGTGTTTTGAAGCTGACAAAATGTTTCTATCAGGTCTAGTCCGGAAGCTGTGCAAACTCTTGTACTTAGAGTTTGAAGACTTTCAGATCACCGCACTCAGCACACAAGACTCAAGACTCAAGACTATTTTCATTGACAATTTCTAATCCAGCGACGAAGGCGATCTAGAGCTAAAGTGTTTAGTTAAGAATTTGGTCTTATCGACTGGAGAAGATCTCTTGGCTGGATTTGATATAACGGATTATTTATTCGAAATCAAGATCATTTGAAGATCCAATGATTGACGAAATATTCTTGGAAAGTTCTATTCTTGGAAACCAAGATCCTGATTGTATGGGCGAACATGATTGATGGGCTATC
The DNA here is from genome assembly GCF_016545825.1 of Eucalyptus grandis. NCBI lineage: Eukaryota > Viridiplantae > Streptophyta > Magnoliopsida > Myrtales > Myrtaceae > Eucalyptus > Eucalyptus grandis. The sequence continues at coordinate 70,491,729 of NC_052614.1, forward strand.
GACATGTTCCTTTAATAACTCGAATAATCTTCGTAATTGATTCTGTCCAACGGGAAGATTGGAAGAATTCCTTTGGTAAGTGCAAATGGGTATAATGGCATAAAGGAGTATAAAAGGAAGACGTTCCAATTGTTCTAGTGTATGCTCGATAGAGAAATTCCAGAGTTTGAAGCTCCTTGATTATTAGTCGATTCATATTGAGCGAAACTGTACACGCAAAGAGAGTCTATACTTAGTGATACCTTGAGGGAGTGTGGTAGATCTTCTACACCGAGAAATCAAGGAAGAACGGTACTGTAATATCTCTTTGTTCATAGTGGAATCCAGCCAGTGGGCTATCAGTGCAGAAGAGTGGACGTAGGCTTGAAATAAGCCGAACCACTATAAACCTTGTGTTCAATTTTCTCTTCCCTACTCTCAGTCTTATTTTGTTCGTTGTTTGTTTATTGACGAGAAAAATTGTCTCATTTCTATCAACTGTCTAGTATTGTGCGATTATCATAAGAAATTACAGTTTATACCTATTCACCCCCCTCTGAGTACTTATACTAGCCATATCAATTGGTATCAGAGCAAGTGTACTCACTTTATTTGAAGTATTTTACTTTAGAATAAAAGATCCATGGCTAGTATGTTAGCTCCAGGGCTGGTGGAAGGGCAAAGCAATACCAGACCTCTTTACTTTGATGGAAAGGACTACAACATCTGGAAAAACAAAATGAAAGCATTTCTTCGATAAAAGGATCCTCTGGAATGGGACGTTGTAGAAAAAGGAATCACTCCTAAAGTTGCATATGTCTCAAAAAGAGGAAAAGAAACTGTTGAGACCAGCGGAATGTCTCAGGAAGAGATAATCAAGAGACAAACTCTTGATGCAAAAGCTATATATTCTTTATATTGTGCCTTGTCACCTACTAAATATAACAAAATATCTTCTTATGTTACAGCAAAAGAAATCTGGGATAGGTTACATATCACCTATGAAGGAACTGATCGAGTGAAAGAGACCAGAATCAACATCCTTCTCGGTCAATATGAAGCCTTCAAAATGAGACCTAGAGAATCTATAACTGACATGTTTAGCCGTTTTACAGAAATTGTAAATGGTCTTGAAAATCAAGGACAACCAATTTCTGATCCCATGAAGGTAAACAAGCTACTGCGTGGACTCTCCAAGGATTGGAATCACATAAAGACTTCAATAAGAGAGACGCAAAGAATCATGCCATTATCTGTCGACGAGCTGGTTGGAACTCTTCAGTCTTATGAAGTGGAACGAATTAACGAAGACGAAGATCCAAAAGGTAAGAAATCCATTGCACTAAAATCAAATAATGATTCTGATATTACAGATTCTGAAGATGATATGGACGATGAGGAGCTTGCTCTCATGATAAGAAGATTCAGAAAACTGAATAGAAAAGGAAGAAGATTCAACTCAAAGAAACAAAGCTTTCAAAGACAAATGACCAAGTCCGTTGATGATGATGAATCAAACAAAGATGTAATTTGCTTTGAATGTAAGAAAAAGGGACACATCAGACCCAACTGTCCTCTTCTAAAGAAGAAGAAAGGAAAAGCTGAAAAGTCTCGAAAAGCTCTCAAAGCCGAAACCTGGAGTGATACAGAGTGTGAAGTAAGTGATGATGAATATGCCAATTTGTGTTTGATGGCGCAATTAGACTCAGACTCAAACTCTGGATCAAACTCAGACGGTGAATTTGAGGTAAATAATTTTAAAATTCCTGTCAAGGTTTCTAAGTATATTGATGAGCTGTGTTTTAATCTTAAGACTTCTCTTAAAAGGATTTCCGAACTTAAAAAGGAAAACTCTGTTCTAAAACAACAGGAAAACGTTTTAAAAGAAACAGTTAAATGTTTAGACATGAATGTTTCTACTCTTAAAGAAAGTGAAGCAAATCTTTTGAAAGAAAATGCTCTTTTAAAATTGACTCATCAAATATTTCAAAGAAATTTTCAATAGGGTCCGAGAAACTTGAAAAAATTCTTTCAGCTCAAAGACCTTATTTCAATAAGTTTGGTTTGGGTATGACAATGGAAACTATTCCCTTGATTGATTTTCCTAAAGTAAAAGAAAGAATTAAGCAAAGACCCTCAAGAGAGGCCTACAAAAATCATTTCAAGAAGGTTTTTGTAAAGTTTGTAGGTCGAAATGCCCTCAAGTGTTCAAAGTGCAATAGCCCGGATCACTTTGAAAAAGAGTGTGTGTCCTATGGTTTGGAAACCTGTTAAGAAAACATGAGCTAATAATGTTTATCTTACTAACACCAATGAACCCAAGAAAATATGGGTACCAAAGAAAGCTTGAGACTCTCTTTTAAATGCAGGTCTCCATAAAAATAAAAATAAAAAGAAGGTAAAGTGGTATCTTGACAGTGGATGCTCAAGACATATGACAGGAGACTCAAATTGCTTTATAAAGCTCGTTCAAGTAAATGGTGGAAAAGTCTCATTTGGAGGAAACAGCAAAGGAAGAATTGTGGGATTTGGAACTGTGAAAATTGGAAATCTCACAATAAGTAATGTTTCCCTAGTAGAATGACTCAATTACAATCTTCTCAAAGATCGCTAACTATGTGATACTGGTTTTAAGATCTTCTTTCAAGAAGGAATATGTTCTGGAACCAGTAAAGACTCTACTCAGTCTTTCATGGGTCGAAGGCATGGAAATATCTATCTCTTGGATGTGAAACCGGATTAATCGCAATGCTTAATTTCAATACAAGACGAAGCAAGCTTGTGGCACAGAAAGCTTGGTCACATCAATATGAAGCAGTTAGCCAAAATCTCATCAAGGCAGCTTGTTCGTGGGCTACCCAATTTATCATACCAAAAGTCTGATCTATGCACTCCATGTATATTGGGAAAGCAGGTAAGAAATTCATTTAAGCCAATAAATCATGTCTCTACTAATCATGTACTACAGCTGCTGCATATGGATCTCTTCGGACCAACTAGAACCCAGAGCATTAGAGGTAAGAAATATTGCCTAGTAATCGTGGACGATTACTCCCGATTTACTTGGGTATATTTCCTTGTAATTAAGTCTGAAACCTTCTCGTATTTTGAAAAATTTGCTAAAAAGGTTCAAAATGAAAAAGGATATGTTATTTCAAGTATAAGAACAGACCATGAAGGTGAATTTGAAAATCAAGATTTTACAAAATTTTGTGATGAATCGGCTTTAAGCATGTGTTCTCCTCAGCAAAATGGAGTTGTGGAAAGAAAGAATAGATCTCTTCAAGAAATGGCTAGAACTCTTTTAATTGAAAGTAAGATTTCTTCACGATTTTGAGTTGAAGCTGTTTCAACAGCGTGCTATATCATAAATAGAGTCTTTTTAAGACCTATTCTAGAGAAAACCCCTTATGAGTTATTAAATGGTAAGAAGCCTATTATTTCGTACTTTCATGTGTTTGGTTGCAAATGCTTTATATTGAAAAATGCAAAAGATCGAGTTGGTAAGTTTGAAGAAAGATCAGATGAAGGCATCTTCCTTGGATATTCTACATCAAGCAAAGCCTACAGAGTCTATAACAAGAAGAGTCAATCAGTGGAGGAATCAATGAATGTCAAATTTCAAGATTCAATGCAAAACAAATCTAGTCAGACTCAACATGAAGAGTTTGAACCTGCTCATGACTCTCCAAAGCTTACAACTCAAGAAGCATCTCAGACTCTGGAAAACCAGCATCAAGTTGTTCGTGAAGATTCAAGTAAAGAAAGAGATCATCAACCGCACAAATCAACCAAGAATCGGAAGCATAAGTCCACTCATCCCAAAGATCTCATTATCGGCGAAATTAATGAAGGAATTCACACCAGATCCAAAAGGCGTGAAGAGTCTAGTGCTGTGGCTCTCATCTCTGAAATTGAACCAAAAAGCATAGAAGAAGCTTTATTTGATGAAAGCTGGATTGAAACTATGCAAGAAGAGCTCAGACAGTTCAACATTAATGATGTCTGAGAATTGACATCTAAATCAAAAGGTAAAACTGTTATTGGAGCTAAATGGGTGTTCAGGAACAAGATGAATGAGAAAGGAAAAGTCGTAAGAAACAAAGCAAGACTTGTGGCCAAGGGATATACGCAAGAAGAAGGGATAGACTATGATGAGACTTACGCACCAGTAACAAGGTTAGAAGCTATTCGATTATTGCTTGCTTTTGCTTGTTATAAAAATTTCAGGTTATTCCAAATGGACGTCAAAAGTGCCTTCCTAAATGGATTTATCCATGAGGAAGTGTATGTGGAACAACCACCAGGGTTTGAAGACCCAAAGAAGCCAGACTCAGTCTTCAGACTAAAAAAGGCATTGTATGGTTTAAAGCAAGCACCTCGAGCTTGGTACGACAGACTAAGTAAGTTTTTAATACATAATGGTTTTGTCAAAGGTAAGGTAAATACTACTCTATTTATCAAAAAGGAAAACAAAAGCTTTTTACTTGTTCAAATATATGTGGATGATATTATTTTTGGATCCTCTAATGAAAGTCTCAGGCAAGAAATTCTCTAAGTCTATGCATGATGAGTTTGAAATGAGTATGATGGGAGAGTTAACCTTCTTTCTTGGACTTCAAGTAAAACAATTGAAGGAATGAACTTTTATTCATCAAGAAAAATATGCTAATGATCTTGTCAAAAGGTTTGGACTGGAAAAGTGCAAAAAGACCGACATACCGATGTCAAGTTCTTTGAAGATAGAAAAAGATGAAGAATGGAAGAAAGTTGATCAAAAGCTGTACAGGAGTATCATCGGTTCACTTCTTTATCTTACTGCCTCTAAACCGGACATTTTGTTGAGTGTTTGCATCTGTGCTAGGTTTCAATCAGACCCTAGAGAATCTCATCTCAGTGTTGCGAAACGTATTATTAAATACGTTGCTTCATCTTCAAGCATCGGTCTTTGGTATCCTAAGAAGGGAAACTTTAATCTTCTTGGATATTCAAACGCAGATCTAGCCGGTTGCAGAGTTGATAGAAAGAGCACCTCGAGAACTTGCCAATTGCTTGGGAACAGACAGGTGTCTTGGTTTTCAAGGAAACAAAACACCGTGGCTCTCTACAATAGAAGCGAGTATGTAGCTCTTGGAAGTTGTTGTTCGCAAATTCTGTGGATAAAACAACAGCTACAAGACTTTGGAATTGAAGACTCATGCACCGAGATTAGATGTGACAACACCAAATAAGAATCAATCTTACTAAAAATCCAATCCTTCACTCAAGGGCAAAGCATATAGAGATTCGTCATCACTTCATTAGAGATCATGTTCAAAATGGAGAAATCCTGATTCAATTTGTTGAGTCAAAGAGCCAACTAGCGGATATATTCACAAAGCCTTTGGAGAAGAATCAATTCGATATCATCCGTTCCAGACTCAACATTTTGAAGCTTAAGGAAATCAAAGTCTAGAGACTCTCAGACTCTCCGACTCAGACTCTCCGACTCAGACATTCACGGCTATAGACTATAAGTTGTTTTAATATTTAATCTCGAAAAGGTACGATCATTCGTTCAGTTATATTTGATTTATCTTTAATTTCCGAGAAAAACGGAATCTTGCCTTTTCAAAAAGATAACCTTTATTTAAAAAGGCAGTTATCGTTTTTAAAAAGGGACGACTGTTCACTTTCCTTTATGTCGATTGGTTTTTTTCCTTTCTTTAACTGGGTTATATATACAGTCAGTTGTTTTCTTCACTTAACTCCAAAACCCTAAAAAAAGGCATTCTCCTCCCAATCTTGTCTTGACTTCGTGTTCATCTTCGAGAAAGTTGTCATCTTTTCTTGGGAAAGCGAGTCAAGGAATCTTTCAACGACAAGAAACGATGTCCTCTACGAGAAAGTCTTCAAGAATCGCGAGTAGGGGACCACAGAGAATGAGGGAGGGTCCTACCCATTTCGATCTCATCGAGGAGGAAGAGTTACCGAGACAGCGACAGAGCCCGATTCACTCTCAACCACGTCAATCTCCATCATCTACCCCATAGGGTGTGGGACAATAACCGCAGAAGAAATAATCGAGGAAGCATACCTGTAAGAGTCCAAAACCCTCTTTTTATTTACAAGCTCTATCGTGCTTTGAAAAGCATAGGTACACCGCTGAACTATGTAGATGACTTCCTTAAAGACAAAGGGTATGGAAATGAGTATGTCTTTTTGTGACGGATGGAGAATTTGGGAATTGCTCCCAAAGGAAAGGCTAAGGAAGCACTTGCGAACATTCCAAGTGACCCTCGTGTAGGGGGATTGAATCCAACTGACGGGAATGACGATGATAAACTATTTAGTGAATTCCAACCCAGGATGGGTGTTGCTGCGAAGGTGAAGGGAAAAAGAACGGAGTTGTTCAAATCGAAGGAGCAGGAGGATCTGTTCTTCAAATTGTTGAAACGTGGGGTGATAAACCCCAGAAGCGTTGATTTTGACTTTCTGGATGCCATCAATGTGAACTTGAAGGAGAAGTTCAATCTGCTTCAACTAGAGCAATTTTGCTCTGACACCACAGACGGCTATGCACAATTGACAGCATATTTCTATTCGAATCTCAGCTTTTTAGATGCGAATAGAATATCCTTCAGTGTTCGAGACCAAGACTATGTGGTAGATGTGGATATGTTGGCAGACATAATTGGAGTTGAAAGAGGACGATATCAACCGATCAAGATTTCAATCGCTCGTACCACACTGAAACTCGTCAAAGACAAGAGTACAGAAGGGAGAATTACCTGCACAAGAATGCATGCCATCAACATCCGACTGCACAAAATCATGATCAACTGTCTCAGGCCAAAATCAACATCCAAGATAGACGTGTCTAACTCTGAGGGAAGAAGTTCTCTCTCCCTCACACCATTCTCTTCCACATGTATAGAGCAATGGTGAAGGACAAGGGCCAGTTGCCTTACTCAGGTCTTGTGACCAAGATCTTCAGACACTTGAACATTGAACCTCCACAGACTCTGTGTTCGACCATGCAACAAAATGGTGGTGGGTTTGAAATGTCACGCCCCGAACCCCGAGCGCATGTCCATCCCTCTCTGGTCGATAATAAATTGCGACTTCCCAGGACGAGTCGCCGACCCTTTCCATTTTATTGCACATGCGGAAGCGAAAAGAAATCCCCTGACAGTAATCATCTCGGGATAACAAGCAGGATACGAATTCACAAACAAACATGCTTTTATATTCACACTGAGTCATGTACAAAAGTCTATGGCCAAAAGACTACAAAAGACTGGCCTTCCAGAAAGAAGCGGTCCTAACTGACCTACGCTTCTGATCACCTTCTCTCATCTCCAAGTCCTCCACTCGACGAACCTGAAAATGTTGTCCCACAACGGGGTGAGATATCATCTCAGCGAGTCTAAGCTCTAAACCCCAATTAGGAGGGAAATACGCCAAGAAGCGTCCTAACCACGCAATCATACAATTGGCATATAGGACTTACCTCGCCTCAGTTTCCTTTCCTGCATGTCAGTATAGTTCATAACGCAATGCATATAATCAATGCACATAACAACTGGAACACCTCATCAATTCAATTAATCACCAAGGTCCTGATTATAAGGCCAAACCATTATGACACGTCCCATTCCATGTCACACAGTTTTGGTCTCATAATCGGGTGCATCAAACTCAACAATCATGCGTTCCAATTGTTAATTACACCCCTCAAGGGTACGGCCAACTCTATTGGCGGTCTTCTGGCATTGCCAGGCGTCGTCTCACCTCCTTTGAGCACGGCTACGTCTCTCAATTAGACAGCTTCCCCGAAGGGGCGTAGGTCCAGAATCTACTGCGACCCGCTACCCTAATGCATGGGTAACCCGAAAAGGGAATTAGTAATGTCCGGCATAATTGCTCGAGACTGGTTCTCTTAACCAACACACGACCACTCAATCTCGGCCCAGGACACTGTGCATTGCACTCAAATGCCTCCATTAAAATAGTGATCCCGGCCTATTTCCTTCGTATTAAAAATATCCGATAAAATAGTCGTGTGTGGGTACACGGTCAATTCGAACCAGAAGACTGATACATATCTCTTTCAAACCCCACTATTTGATATAGTACTTAAAATCCATTTTCGGTGTTAAAACCCGACACCCGGGATTTTCTTAATAAATATTGGAAATTCACAATTTTTGGAATTAAATAACAAAAATCCAATCAGCACTCAATTTGCATAATTTAACACTCAATTGCAGAAACTAACCACACCATTGCAATCAGCACGAAATTCCGGTCACCGGCTATCCCGGCCTAATTTCCGGAAAAATAATTAATAATTAAATAATTACTTAAATAAATCAATTTAAATTCTAAAAATACTAACCTAGGCCAGAATCATTAAATTAATAACCAATACGGACCCGGAAAATTCCCGAACCCTTCTAGATAAATAGTACAATTTATTTAGGTCTTAGCTAAACCATGCTAACCACCTAACATGCTCAATTAAATAATTCAATTTCTAATTTAATCTAACTAACCACCTAATTCCTAATAAAATAAATCTAACACCCCTTAAACGTCATTAACCTACTAAACAGAGTTTAGAGTATAAACTCATCGGTTAATTGCGAAAACCGGTTCACCGCGACGACGACGCGACAGCGGCCAAAATCTTAATTTTCGGCGGTGTCGGCGAACTCTCGGACCGGGCCTAAAACGGGCCCAACACAACTCAGCAAGGCTGAGTTTTGGTCTTGGGCTTCTGCAAGGCTGCTGGTCGCGGGCTTGGGCCTTCTTCGCGGGCCCAAAATGGCTGAACTTCAAATGGGCTAGAACTAACTGAACTTGGGCCTAAGCTTGCAATGGAATTGGGCCTGAACTTGAATCACTTGGGCTTTGCTGAATTGGGCTGAAGACCCACTTAATTGGACTGTTCTCTTGGGCTGCTGATGGACTTCAAATGGGCTGGCGTTGCGTGAAGATGGGCTGCTTGCTTCGGTGATGCTGGGCCCGTGAAATTTCGTGGGCTGAACTGCTGCAAACCGAAGCAGTAACGGAGGAAGGAGTCAGCTTCGTGGTTTGCTCGGTGGACGCTGGATTTCGATGGAGTGAGAAGCGGACGAAGAGCCGATGAAGACTTGGTTGAATCGGTGGTCTTCCGTGGGCGTTGGAGTTGACTGGCGTGCTGGCGTGGAGCTGAGGGCACGCCACAGGGGAAGACTAAAGATGGGAGCTGCTCGTGGACGCTACTTCGCTGGTCTCGGTCTTCGTGGACTCCACGATATGCTCGGGCTGAAGACGCTAGACTCGGGCTTCGGCGGTTTCGATTGTTGACCGAAGCAGATGGAGATTCGTGAGTGGAGGTGGGCGTATGTGAGTGGAGCAGGGGATGAGTGGCTTCGGTAGATGGCAGAGGAGATGGAGGGGAAATGATCATGGAAAAGAAGCTGAAGGCGTCGCACAAAGAAAGAGAGAGAGACGAAGGAGCTGGCGTGCGCAGGAGGCCAAAGGAGAAGAGAGAATCGGATGAGGGAGAGAGGCGGTGGACAGGCGTGCGAAGGAAGCTGCAGCTAAGGAAGAAAAAGTCAAAGAAAATATCTTGATCCTTTAATGCTTGGTCCCCACTTTGGTTTTCATGCATATCACCATGTCCCCATTTCCTTTCTAACAAATATAATCCAAAAATTAACCCAATTGATGCTAAAATCAGTCCCCAAACCATAGCTCCGAATTTCACTGATTTTAGAATTCAATTTCATCCTCAAATTCTCAATTTCGAAGTCCAATTTTATCGAAGAAAAATCCCACACATGTCCATCAATTCCCATCACCCAGTAGCTCAGCTTGCACATCAAAGTTTCCTTCAAACGAGCCCGTCCGAATTTCCGTTCAATTTCCGAATCGATTTTCCGTAAAAATTTCGGAATCTCTGAAAATTTCTCGGAGGGTGAGTCGACATTCCTAAAATAGATCGTGACACCTCAGAACTTTCAATTTCTGAAATCGGGTTCAAATTCGCAGTTATTTTCAATCCGGTGCGCTTTTAGTGTGACCTAGTCTACCGGGTAACTTTTAGGAATTTTTTGTGCAATTGACCCGTGATCGATTTATCTCGAGTCACAAAGTACATCTTCGACACATTAGTGACTCTCAGTTGTCGTGAAAATCTCGAGATTTCAATTACGGGCACCGGGTACCAAAACGACAGAAAATCAATTTAGTGCCGACCGATGAGAATTTTTCAATCAAGTGGAATCACCCACAATTTGATCACATATCTCGCCGAATCGACCTATCTCGATTTCGATCGATCTCGACGGTGCGTAATGACCCTTGCAGATCAACACGGTTGAGCAGTCGATTCTTGGTCGAATTCTCAAGTCCAATTGCATTTAGATTCCCTAATTGCTTCCCCAGATAGTCCAGTTATCTCATGAGTGATCAGCTCAGAGAATAGCACTATCGGCGCGTCGACGAAAGGCCCAATTTATTTAATCGAAAACGAATTCTGAAAATTCAGGATGTCACATGAAAATGCTGACAAAAATGCGTCTGAAATAGCTTGATAAGGCAATGGAGAAGTTCAAAGTGAAAACTCCAGTTAAATCTCATCCAGTCTCTTCTGCGTCGAAAAGGAAAGGGAAGGAGCCCATGGATGCTCCATCCGAAAAGAAAAGAGCTCTAAACTTAGAGGATGAAGATGAAGAGGATGAACTCACTATCTCTGCCTTGGCATTGAAAAGACTCAGTCGTTCTGTATCCGAATCAACGGAACGACAGGAGAAAGGAAAAGAAGCAGAGGAACAAGAACAGAGAGAAGCAGAGGAGAAAGAAGAGAAAGAAAAAGAAGAAGAGGAGAAGGAAGTTGAAGAAGAAGAAGAAGTAGTCAAAGAAAAGTCTGCAGATGAAGCTGGAGAGAAAGGCAATCAAGACGCTGCCGAGCATGACCATCACTCTTCCCTAATTGAGGCCTTAGAAACAGCGGGAGATGGCAAGCAAGGAAGGACTACACCATATCCTGTTCACAAGTGAAGGTGTGAGTCGCTCGCAAGCAAATCCAAGATATTCGGGCTTCTCAAATGCCCGAGGAAGGACATGACACCTCAACGCCAAATCTGCGCGATTACACCGAAGTTCCATCGTCTGCCTTTACTCCATCTGATAGAGCAAACGACAGCACATAGACGGACAACACAGCAGATTTTCGTCGTATCCTTGATCTTCTTCTGGAAATGCAGGGTCAAATATATACTTTGGAATGTGAACTTCAAGCCCTGAAGAATGCTGGACAAGCGTCTTCTGTTACCCTGTCGGATCAAATGCAAGACCTCGCTCTTCAAATTCAAGCAAATGCCAAAGGAGTAGAGGTGGCAAGTCTACGGGAAGACTTGAAGAGGCTGGAAGGCGTCGTACAGTCGATGGGAGATTTCCAGCCTGTGCGCGTTCCCAAGTAGACTTGACTCTCTCTCACCTTTTTAATGATGACAAAAAGGGGGAGAATTGCCAGCTTTGAACTGAACTGAACTTTGACTTTGAATTTGTTTTTAATTTTAGTTTGTTTGGATATTTATTTTGAGTATGACTTGGTGTGGTGGACTTGGTGAATTTGACTGACTTAAGTGTGGATTTGAAATTGACTGTTGCATTTATATCAAGTGTTATTGTATGGCTTTACTCATGAAAGACTAACCTATTTTCTGTGGATGCAGAGTCTAGTTGAGTTATTAATCTTTATGAGATATCCATATTGCTTGAGTAATGTTTTTGCAGGTCAAAGTTGTTCAAATCTACAGGAAAGTTTTGTCACCATCAAAAAGTGGGAGATTGTTGGAGAAATCTCTTTAGAGTGTTTTGAAGTTGACAAAACGTTTCTATCAGTCTAGTCTGGAAGCTATGCAAATCCTTGTACTTAGAGTCTGAAGACTTTCAGATCACCAGACTCAGCACACAAGACTTAAGACTCAAGACTATTCTCATTGACAGTTTCTAATCTAGCGACGAAGGCGATCCAGAGCTAAAGTGTTTAGTTAAGGATTTGATCTTATCGACTGGAGAAGATCTCTTGGCTGGATTTGATATAACAGATTATTTATTCGAAATCAAGATCATTTGAAGATCCAATGATTGACGAAATATTCTTGGAAGGTTCTATTCTTGGAAACCAAGATCCTGATTGTATGGGCGAACAGGATTGATGAGCTATCGACATGTTCCTTTAATAACTCGAATAATCTTCGTAATTGATTCTGTCCAACGGGAAGATTGGAAGAATTCCTTTGGTAAGTGCCAACGGGTATGATGGCATAAAGGAGAATAAAAGGAAGACGTTCCAGTTGTTCTAGTGTGTGCTCGATAGAGAAATTCCAGAGTCTGAAGCTCCTTGATTATTAGTCGATTCATATTGAGCGAAACTGTACACGCAAAGAGAGTCTATACTTAGTGATACCTTGAGGGAGTGTGGTAGATCTTCTATACTGAGAAATCAAGGAAGAACGGTACTGTAATATCTCTTTGTTCATAGTGGAATCCAGCCAGTGGGTTGTCAGTGCAGAAGAGTGGACGTAAGCTTGAAATAAGCCGAACCACTATGAACCTTGTGTTCAATTTTCTCTTCCCTACTCTCAGTCTTATTTTGTTCGTTGTTTGTTTATTGACGAAAAAAATCGTCTCATTTCTATCAACTGTCTAATATTGTGCGATTATCATAAGAAATTACACTTTATACCTATTCACCCCCCTCTAGGTACTTATAATAGCCATATCAAATTGGAACTACAGGAGATAAATATCGAGATTTGAAGGGATAAAATAGCAGTTGTTACATTAAATGAAACATAAATCGCTGGAGAATCCAGAGGTATAAAGACATTTGTCAATCACGGGAAGAAAAGAAATGAAAGGATTATATGCGGCCCAAGGCTGAAATCCACACGTTATGTATGTTCATGCAAGTCTGCTGTTAAAGTGAACTGGTAGGGTTCTAGTAATTGTTTACCGGAAAACTGGGCGTGCAGGTCATTTGTAAGAATAACTTCTCCAGGCGCGGCGAACTTTCGAGTATTTTTGCTATCCCAGGAGCTCCCTCATGGTCCGCTGCGATGGGGAACATCAGATGCACACATTCTAAGAACGGAAAAAACAGTCCTCTTGCCTCCGTTAACGATAGCACCTAGGCATGTACGTCGTATTGGAAGAAGCAAAAATTAATCACTTCTACTTCTTCAAGGTTCTCTCACAATAGCCGACAGACCAGATAAATGAGCAAACAACCAGTTAATGCTTCTCAAGAAATTCTTTTATTACACATCAGATTTTAGTCTTATAAAGGTTTGAATGTATAGCTGCATCCATCAGGTTGTGATGTGTGTAAGTCCTATCCAGCAAGAATTGGTTTTTTTTAACAAAGAATTTATGAGCATGATACCATCAAACACCCATAAACAATATCACGATCTATCTTAAGCAAATGGCAGAATCTGTAATGAATGTCCACAACAACAGAGCTCATAATTAAATGAATTAGCTCGCTCCTGAAGACACCAGCTCCCCATTACCAATTTCGCGACCTGAAACATACTCTGGAGAAGTCCCTTGACAAGATTGCAGTGAGCCTGAAGTTGACTGGTTGCATGAGTTTCTATATCGAAATTTAACTCGACCTCAATCAAGGAAGAAAGTTTATCTACTTTAAACTTTCCCTTCACGGAATTACCCAGTATGCGCAACTTGAGAAGATGAGGAGCAGAAATTTTCAAGATGGAATCTTCTGGTAAGGTGTCAATGTTTCCTCTGGGAAGGCTCAAGATGGAATCTTGATGATGAACAAACTTGGGAAAATGAATCACCAATTCTCTCAAACCTCTTGATTCAATTTTAATGTGCTCGAAACCCCAGCAGCCTTTCAACTCAAAGAACTCTAGAACAGGACAGCCTTTCAAAATTCTCATTATCACATTGTCCTCCAATTTCGCATCATCAATGCGCAGTCTCTTCAACGAAGACCAATTCACAGCGCCCATAGTTGAAAAACGGCAACGGGATACGTGAAAACTCACCAGCGTGGTGCAGCAGAAAAAGAATTTCGGTATCCCATAAAAATTGTCGTTGCGCAAGGTCATCGATACCTCTTCGACGTCGTGTTCCACGGCGAAGCGAAGCCACCTATCAATGGTTGGCCCCGCAACAGAGCGGAGCCAGCCTGTATGACTTGACTCGATAAGGCAGTCGAGACGATGGGCATAAAAGAGGAAGCTCTTCACCTTAATTGCAGTGCAGCGTAACAGCACCGCGTCCACAATAGCCATGAAACTCCGGAACATGCTTCTATTATCGCATTTGAGCATGGAGAAAGATATATGTGGGTTAGCGGTCCAAGTGGAACGCCATCGCTTGGACAAGACACTGGTTTTGATGGCGTCTTTTGTGGTCAAGAAGGAGAAGATATGAAGGATTATGGCGACCGGCAATTCGCTGATGTAATGGACTGATGAGTTTCGGGTTTCATCTCGATCGGAAGGAGGTGGTCGTTGTGGATGTGGATGTTTCGGTGGGTGAGTTGGATTGACGGAGAACTCGATCCGGGCCATGGATGGAGGATTTTCAAGCTTTTGCCTTTGGCTGTTGACGCCGATGAAGCCTTCAGGTTGGCAAAACAGTATACATATATACATATATAATATATATAGCTCAGATCGGTGTAGAGAGATTAAACCCCAATGTTACATTTGGCAGTCGAGATAAAATTCGGGATAGGTTATCATATCCTATGTTTGGTATTCATTCAGGACAGGATAAAGTCGAATATAAGAGGGATATAGACAGGATAAAATTATCGCACGGGGGAGGTGGGATAAAGGTAGATAGGATTTCTAAAGTGCATAATAGGAAAGCTATTTTTCTCGAATAACAAACTTATTAAATTAATAAAATTGAAATCATATTTCAATATAAATAATATTTGAATTATAATTTAAGAAATTAAAAATAAAAAAACAAAAATTATTTTAATTAATCCTATTTTAATTTATATATTCAACTTTAATTCTATCTTATAACAAACATTCAATCTATAAGTTAAATATTTATGTTTATTATATATTTTAGGTATTTTTATATTTTAGGTATGTTAGTACGGTTTACTATTTGATAAAATTTTATTAAAGAATGATGAAATGGGAAAAAAGAAATAATAAGTAAAATAATATAAAAAAGAGGAAAAATAAAATAAAAATTAATTAAGGAATAGTGTTATGAGAGATTTTCACCATTTCCGTTTATGAATTTAGGTTCATTTATAATGATATACCGTTTATATTATAAAAAAAATGTACATGATATGATGTGAATATATCCGAGTTTAATACTGCCATTCACCAAACAATTGATAGGATATAAAAAAATCCCAATATTTCATATCTATCCTATCCAGTCCTATCTCGATTAGAAATCCGGACAACCAAACATAGCCCAAAAGGCGCTTATCTTCAAAATTCAAAGAAGGAAATTGCTATGGATAAAGATGGAAATAAATCTAAATAGTTTCCGATAACGATTCCCAAAAAGCTACAAAATATTATTGCCCTAGCTTCCCTACGATGGTGGGATAGTGGCAACACAATTTCCCCCTCTCTTTTTTTTTTTTTAAACTATCTATCAACTTTTCTTAAATATTGATGTCGATAGTTAAATTTTGGCCATCTCATTGAATCATTCATTGTATAAGAAAATTAGGAGGTAATCCCAACCCCTAAACATATTAGGAGCATCATTATTCAGTTGTGATGAACCCATTATAAATTACATTATCTTTGGATAGATTTAAGTAGGTAGGCTCTAAGCTTAATTAAATTAATTGGACTAAGCCAAAGCACAAAATCTAGCCAAAGTAGAAGAGGTTTGTGTTCTTGTGTCATAACTTGAAAAATAGGTGGGCATATTCTTTGAGAATTTGGTCAGTCGGATACAAAAGGTGAAGAGATTCTAATTTCTCAAATAGAAAAGTCTTATCAGGAGAGGAATGGATTATTACCATCTTATAAAGGTGGAAGCTAAGGTACTTACTTGTTAGGTGATTTGTCAATAACCTTTTAGGCAAATGTGATATGCCTTGGCCTTAGCATGAGATAACCTACCCAACCGAAATATCATAAGACTTGGAAGAAAAGCAACAAATAAAACTCATATTCGGGTAAAATCACTATAACGACTATAAAATGGGAACTTTACGTAGCATTTGTAATTTTTGAATTGATAGAAAATCCATATAATTGGAATAAGAGAAAGTTTAGTATTTTCAATTTTTATAATTGGAAAGGAGGGTAGAAAATCACTTACTTTAGCCATTAGAAGAATATTTCGAGAAAGATTTTTATAACCTTTCCCCGAATAGACCTTCTCTCACTCCTAAAAACCTTAATATTCATTCCATTCCATATCCATCCAGTTTCACGGATGTTGAGCGTCAAGGCCGCCGCTAAGAAGAACTAAGAAGCCCCATCTCAGTGCCTGACGAGCTCATCGACATTAAACCCCGGCAAAGCAATAGAGTATTTCGATCGGACTCTTTGTCGTCTGAAGAGTCCCACCAGGGTCAAACAAAAGGATGCCGGCACGGATTCAGGTGATGATGAGGAAGCAGAGATGTTGTTTGCGGCATTCGCGGAATTTGAGGAGCTTCGTAAGGTGACCCAGAGGGCGAGATGCATATTCCTAAGGGAAGGGCAGAGGAATTGTACAGAAAGTTGGGAGCTTTTGAAAAGCAGCATGTGGATGAGGTCAGAAAGAATCTGTTGAATTATGATTCATGGTTTGATTCCATTCGCTTGAAAGAGAGTGTTGATTTGGGCAATAAAGAGAGGGCTAGGGCGGTTTTATGAGTTTGCGTTCACCCGTGTGTCCATGTGCCACCAGCTGAGGAGAAGCTGTACTGGCAACGCTATATCTATTTGTGGTGGGTATATATTTTTGAAATGGTATGCTCATATTTGCTTTTGAGATGAAATATGCCTCACGGTGTTTCCATTGATGTTTCAGGATTAATTATGCATTGTATGAGGAGCTTGATGCTGAAGATGTGGAGCGTTCTCAGGAAAAATACAGGTAGCTGTCGCGACCTCTTTTTTTCGGCGTCCGCAATCGGAATTAAGGTGTCATCAGTATGTATGTCCTTGTGTTGTGGAAGTTGCATTTTTCACATTTTCAAATAGGATGGGATCTATCTCGCATCCTTCCTGTTTGTGTTCTCAAAAAGGATCACGGTGATTATCTGTTGGCTTATAATAACTTTCCCGTATATGTTAAGGAATGATGAAGTGGTTCGTCAAATTATGCTACCCTATGGATGTCTAGGGAGATTTAATGCTACTTAGGGGGGCTTGTATTGGCTAAACTGATGATGTGTCATATTCTCTTCTCCTGAGCTTCATGACTTGCTTAGTGGTTGGAGATTGTGTTTGTGGAGGCTTTACCATGGTTGAAAGTTTTGGTCCGGCATTTAAGTTTGGGCAGATGTCGTCTTTGCAGGATTAAGATTTTTAGCGGTACTTTCATGTGTTTTGATGTGCAGTTGTAGTTCTTGGGGAAATAGTTTATGCACTTTTTGTTTTTCTTTTTCTTTTCATTTTTGGTTGGCTCGATTTATTTTTCTTGCCAGATGTGTTTTGTGTGTCACAGCATTGTCTTTTTTACGATAAATATAAGCTGTCAACTCAACGTGAGACTGGTCCTAGCTGATACATCTTTCAATTATTTAACTTGATTATGCACACGCGCTACGTTGCATTTAGAGTGATTTTAGTCTTTGTTGCTTTGTTGCAAGATAGACATTAGAATTGTTCTCAAACCAATTCACGTGCATACAGATAGAAGAAACCCATGTTTCAATTCCAATATATAGGAGTTGGAAGCTTTTATTTGTGGAGACAGTTGTAGCCGGACTTGGAATATGGATGAGCATGCGTCGGTGAAGAGTGAGGGTGACCGTTAATGCGTAATTGAGAGGGAGAGCGATGGATTAGATGCATTTCTTCACACATGCGGTCCTTAAATTGATTTGCGTTTTCAGCCCCAACTGGACACAATATATATGATTCATTTTAGAATATTTCTTGGAAGCTACTAAATGCGAGACGAATCCCACTTTTGGCTTAAATCTATATAGATATGATGTAATGATTATGAGGGGTTGAATGCATGTACCCCCAAGTATTCATCGCATCTTTTTGTTCCCTCTCTTTCCCAGCATTAAAGACTAGTCTTAGTATAAAAAGCATTGATACTCTCAAAAAGCTCCTACACTCTTTGACACTAGTCAACAAGTGTCGGAAAATCGGATACCTAATTAATTTTCTCGACACTTTCTAACACTCTAATCGGAATTCCGACATGCAAGTTTTCGACACTGATTCCAACGCACAAGGTTAGTTTTAAAAAATTTCAATAAATGAATGCTCAAAATGTATATACGTGAAAAAATAAAAAATAATAATAAAAATAACAAATTTGGAAAGAATAAAATCCTAATATTCTTTTCTCTTTTTGATTCTCATTTCTTGTGATACACAATTCACTCACTAAGTTTTTTTCTTTTCTCTTACGACACGTATTCAAATTTTATGGATTATTGGAATAGAGTTGAATTTATCAAATTGAAACAATAAATGATATTAATAAATTGTGGATTAATGTTTTTAGTGTAGATTTATTGTAATTTTTATTTATTTTTTATTTGTTTTAATCAAATTAGTTTGATTGAAATAATTATAAAATGATAATTTATTATGTATATATAAAAATATACATTTAATATATAATATGTCTTAACGTGTCAGAATTCTTTGTTTTTTGAGAAATGATGTGTCGACTTGTTGTGTCATATGTCATGTGTCGCGTGTTGTGTGTCGCATGTCGGTGCTACTTAGGTCTTAGTCATGGTGAAGCTTTCTCATTCAATTTTGAATCCTCGCAAAGAGTTTTTTAAGCTGATTCCTCACCAGAAATTCTCATTTGCCTAAGTTTGGCTCTTAGCGGTTCAATTTGAGATAATGAATCTTACAGATGCAAGGCAGATCCTAGGCTATGCAGTCGGCAAAGCTCCTAAAGATAAGGTAATATAGATTGGATAAAGTTTTTACTGAGAGAGAATAGTCTCTAAGTCGGTCTCTTTTCATTCTTGTCGTTTAATTTTTCCTCCCTAACCTGTTCTAAACAAGTGTTTTGCTTGGTTATTAACAGATATGTAAAAAAGACATCGAGATAGAGCTGCAACTTGGCAACATAGATCGATGCCGCAAAATATATGAAATATACTTGGAGTGGTCACCAGAGAACTGTTAAGCTTGGAGCATGTATGCTGAATTGGAGATATCCTTGGGTGAAACCGACCGAGCTAGAGCCATATTTGAATTAGCTATAGCACAGCCTGCACTTGGCATGCCTGAGTTGTTGTGGAAGGTAAAGGCCTGCTTTTTGTTTTACTTACCTAAAAAATGTACCACTGGAAGGTGAAAGGGAAAAAAATTGTTGTAATTTGAAAGAATCATGAAAGCTCATAGCTTCAAATGCTTTCTAATGTACACATCCGCGTACTTTTAAAATTTGATGTGTCCAATGTTGGGCAAAACAAATGCAAAATGCAACACGATATCTAAACAAGTAAAACCAAAGTCATTCGAAGCCCACACTAATACACAATTGAGTTAGCCTAGGGTTCTACTCTCAAACTTGTGGCCTTTACTTTATCTTGTAAGGAAGCCATGCCATCGATTTTGCCCCATGTGATCTTGATGCACATTTACCATTGCAGTCATAATTTTTTTGTTTTTCCTTTTAAAGGCTTGCAACCACTTTAAAAGAATGTCTTTATGTGGATCGATATGAAGAGATTAGGACAAGACGATCTAGAGCTGGTAAGAGCAAATCAGAATCGGATAATCGACAGAAGAGAAAACACCCAAGTTTTTGGCAGCAAAAAAGGAGGGCGAAGATTCCTCAAGTTGCTCGCTTCTCGGTTTCTGGTATTTCAGGTGAGAGAGAGAGAGAGAGAGAGAGAGAGAGAGAGAGAGAGAGAGAGAGAGAATTCAGACTTTCTTCAATTTCTCAATTGTTAATTTCAGAATTTCTCTTTTACTGGTCGAGCATTGGAATTTGAATATGGCATGCTTCTCCAATTGTCAATATATTTATAAAAAAAAAAATCATTGTTGAATTTTACATTCCATTTCTTTATGCACATTTGGATCATGATGTCAACCGATCCTATCAAAGTTACTTCCGAGAGCCGTGGTGAACAAAATTCTTCAAAAAAAAAAAAAATTGTATTGGTACCATTTCATTTCTTTTGAAGCATCGACTCGGTTAATTTTTCTCATGCAAACTATACGTCCATGTTAAGATAAATTGACCACTTGAATTGAACTCAGGATTGTCTTGTCGGTGCAATTTTATTTCCTCACCACAAATCTATTAACCACATATCGAGGTCATAACATAAAAGATGTGAACATGTTAAATATGCATAATTTATAAGAATATGCATCGCTTTGATTGAAATAAGAAAGTTGCACAAAATTCATAGAATAAATTGAAATTCACGATAGAACCAAAAAAAAAAACTCAAAAGGATTTAAGCATCTTTGGCATTGGGAGAATTCATAAAATGAAATGAAATGTCCTATTACTGTTCGATTGACTATTGCTGCATCTTGGGGAGCGTATTGTCAAAGTTGCAATTTAATTCTAAGACTTGTCAAATTTGTACAATGAAAACATTCCACTAATTCTGTTGAATTTGACTACAAAAAAACTGATGTGTGTGTGTGTGTTTTTTTTTTTTAAAATTAGTTTCATAAGAGAGGGGGCGCTGACATGGTCGGTCATTTTAGGAAAAAAAAATCAAAAAGAAATTAAATGGAAAACTGAAAGGAAATATTGAAAAAGAAAAAGAAAGGAAAATATAAAAAATATATAAAAAAAAAAGGAAGAGTGAATTTGATACTCTTCAGTGGACGGCGGTAGATCTTTTGTCCGGGCGGCAGTGACACCAAGTGGATGACATGGTGGGGCGAGCTCAAATGGTCTCGCATGGTCGGGGAACAAGCTCATGCGAGGGTCGGCGAAGGCCAACAGAACAACAATTCTCTTCACTTCCACTCTCGCCATGAACGGGAGCTTGCTCCAGGAAATCACAAATCTCTTGGCATCGCTTTCGACTCGCCTTGAAACCCCCAAAGTCGGACCTCTGCGATGAAGGAAGACGAGGATGAGGAGAGATCATTGGAGGAATCGGAGGCAAGAAACAAAATCCGGACACAGAAGTCCATCGAAGGGGCACCGAGCAGAACAAATGAATAAGGATGGAGAATGCTGCGCTCGCTCTTCCAAGCGAATAATTGCAAAACCTTTTTGACTTACTCCCGATGAAATAGTTGTTGAATATCAGAGCCGCACAACTTTGGTAACACTCTCACAAGAGAAGCTCTTTAATGAAGGAAATGAATATACTACTTGCTGAAAAATATTTTCACTTAGGGGGAGTATTGAATATATGACTGTCTATCTTTCGTGACTTTTCGTGTTTTGGTTAAAAGGTTGTTCAGTTTCCAACAAAAGCCGTTTCGACACCTATTTAGTGTCCTTTTGACTATTTATTTAGACAGGTTGTCTTTATTACTATTTATTTAGACATCTTTTCATATATCTAAGGAATGCCAAAAGTCGCGTTTTAAGCCTATATATAAACAAGTATTATAATCGTTTCTAAAAGAAGAGTGAAAATATTTTTCACAAGTAGTATATTCATCTCCTTCATCTTGTGAGAGTGTTACCAAAGCTGTGCGACTTTAATATTCAACAATAGTAACAGGTTAACAATATAACAATGCGAATATTTCCTAATTCTGACTTTTTCTAATTCAGACTTTCTTCTTCCCTAATTCAACTTTCCTGATTCGACATTTGATAATATTTCCTAATTTAACTTATATATTTCATGATTTCTTTCGTGTTAACTCGCATCGCTCCATCACTCGATCTTTTGAATCAATATGTTTTCTGTTCACTCGATTCTCTTTGACGAAGAGAAGATCACAACATGGGTCACTGACCAGCCCGACGTCATTAGCCATTGGATTCAAAAGATTGAGCGCTTTCACCATCGTAGGCTCAGTCGGCTAATTGTCGGCCTCGATACCAAGTGGTGCCCAAACTCCGAGCCCAGTAACGATTCTCATCGAGTTGCCATCCTCCAGCTCTGCGTCGGCCATAAGTGCCTCATCTTCCAACCCCTTCACGCGATGTACATTCCCAGGTCACTGTTTGTGTTCCTCGCCAACGTGAAGTACACTTTTGTTGGAGTCGGCGTGGATGAAGATGCCAGGAAACTCACCAAAAACTATGGACTCGACGTGTCATGCATCATTGACATCCGTGCACTGGCAGCGAAAAGATTGGTGAATTACTTTTGGCAATTCGTGGGTCTCAAAAGGCTATCCAAGTCCATCCTCGGTAGAGAGCTCGAAAAGCCTGAGGAGATAACAATGAGCAAATGGGACAATAAGACGCTCACGGATCGTCAAATCGAGTACGCTTGCCTGGATGCATTCGTTTCTTTCGAGCTCGGGAGAGTTTTGGAGGCGTGGTCAGTGGATAGACACTTTGACGGTTGGTGCGTTAATATCGATGCGAGGTTTGTATTCAAGGAAGATAATTACCTTTGATTTTCTTGAATCTTGATAGAAAAAGTTCGAAGGATGCGCTTACGGAAATCTTAGTACGATTGTTTATGACTCATCTTTTCGTTCAAATATTGTTTGACAGTGTTTCATGAAATAATCCTTGTTTTTAGTTTCCAAATATATTTATGGCATTGATCCTCTTTTCTTTTACGAAAAAAGAGGCTAATATCATTGTCCACAAACGGTATACGTTACAATTCCCGTTTTGCATGCTGCAAGAACTCGAGAAATACTTCAGATCACGTTACAGTCAAGTTCTCCAAACAAAAGAAGCAATGAAAACTAATTATTGATATCATATTTCTTTTTCACTTTTCAAACCGTAGGCTGTCAATCAAGACTGGGAAACTAGATTCGACCTTTAGGGAGATATAGTTGTGCATCTTACATCTGCTTTATCCCAAGCTCATGCCGTAAGTCTTTTCATGACGATTAGAAATTGTTCTTCAGCATCATCTTTCACCAAGGGATTTTCATCCAAGATTTTTTATAATCAATGGCATCACCACTATTGAATCTGAATATCAGAATAGCTTATATAGTCATAATTCAATTCAGGTCCAAGTATTCCCCTCCTTCCCTATCTTTCCAGCTTTTTCATTCCTGTAGCTCGAGGTTAAGAGGAAAGAGAATAGCAATAAGCTCCAGATGATTCCAAGTGACACAAGAAACAGAAAGGGCAGGAGCAAATACAAAATTCTAGATTGAAGAAATTGAATTCTATTGTTCATACGACAACATAAGCAATTCTGCCTTTTAGAACAGAGCACGGTCAGTCTACTTTTACACATGAAGCAACCAAGCACAGAGCTACTAGACACCGACAGATTCAGTTCTGTCTATACTACGACGGTACAAGAGGCTGAGGAGTTCATGGAAATTTTGATATTACAAGAAACACAGGCAGGTGTGGGATGCAATGGGTGTAACCATCCAAATATCTTTCCAAAAAGAATCTCCATTGGTTCACTCTTCCCCAATACAAAAAGGATCATATAATAATACCGGTTGGCGGCCACATCCCATTGACTGGTGGCATGCTTCTAGTCTTCTGTCAAAGCAAGGAGGAGCTGTTTTCGAGTTTCCTCTCAACTTGCCAGTCTCTTAACCTTTGCCTGTAAAAACAGGATAAAACCTGAGTCATGCCCACGTACCATGACTACAAATTAAGCGAGTGGCACCATGATACAAATATAACCTTTTCCATAATGCAGGGTTGCTGCTCATCTCAGCCACATCGT
This sequence comes from Eucalyptus grandis, assembly GCF_016545825.1. Taxonomy (NCBI): domain Eukaryota; kingdom Viridiplantae; phylum Streptophyta; class Magnoliopsida; order Myrtales; family Myrtaceae; genus Eucalyptus; species Eucalyptus grandis. Next base: position 70,515,679 of record NC_052614.1, read on the forward strand.
CCTTGGCAAGAACAATCAAGTTTTTCATCCCTTTCCACCGGAAGATGCCATCGTTAAATAGAACCTGTAACACAAAGAAAACTTTTTTGAGTAACACCCTCGGTGCAAGTTTCCATTTTGCGAGTCATTCCCAAGAGCTGGCATGCATCACCAGTCAGTAGACAGTTGTCGTAGGAGCCTAACTTGGCCAATTGGACACCCAGTGTTAAGAAGGGCACAAAAAAAAAAAAAAAAAAAAAAAAAACAGCAGCGTGCCTTAGGTTTGCATCTGAGATTCACAAGAGTGCTCATCTAAGAGAGGCAAGGTGAAGTTGCTTTCTGGTAGACGCCTTGCAAAGGACAAGCGTATTCTGTTCCCAAGTGAACAACCAAATAAATAGCACTATCCAAGAAGCACAAAGATAGTAACTGAATGACAATGCTTCTTAAAAGATACAGAAAAGGGATCGTTAAGATTTTGACTAATATTTACTAAATATATGTTCTATATAGCTAGACAATTTTTACAGATGAAGAAAGGCTCAGCTAAATACACACTAAGAGTTAAGGATCTTAATATTCGCATTTATATTTGATTACAAGAAAATCCATTCTATTTTAGGACAGCAGAAATGCGTATATATCATCAACTAGAGCTGGGACATGAAGTCACACAGCTTGCCTCATCAATGGAACTATGCTTGCTTGGAGCCAGAAGCCTAGATCATTTAGAGTAAGTGTAGGGCATGCAAAACATTGGGGTACCATGAGATAGAAGTTAAAGGACACACTTCGTACGTACGTGCAGGGTCTATAACACAAGCATGCCAATATTATCCTTTTTATTTTTATTTATTTATTTTTGTGTCAAGAACTGCAACTTCAAAGAATCATGTGGAACATGCATGATTGAAACTATATTGGGCGCTTCCATAGTGCAGCATTTGGTCTGTCCGAAGAGGTTATATCTTTTATGTATAGCAAAGCAAGAGAACATATTTGCATATCATTAGTTAAATTTTTCCACATGAATAGTAGAAAAATGGCAGTCGTTCATACTTAAAGTCCAACCACACTCTTATTCCCACGACACATCAATTGTCCTACTCGCAATTCAGTCTCTACATCTAACTCCACTAATGCTTTCCCAATTTTCTGAAAGGCAAGACCTCTGGCATCTGTTTTCACTTCCAAAACCTTTCCCATTGAGCTGGCTATTTTCTTTATCATACTCTCAGAGTTCCATTCCAGTGGAAGGCTGACTATTCTTATCCAGAAAGCACATGTTTTAAATTCATAACAATGTGGGGGAGTATCCGACTCCCAATCCTTTAATAACAATAAATGGTCGGAGAAAGACCATGGACCTCCCTCTAATACACGGTTCTTATCCCCTTCATTACGGAAGACAAAGCTGATTTTCTCATTTTCTAAGGGTTTTACTTCCACATTCTCATTCTTCCATGCCCTTTTTATTGCTGTTGTGAGAGCTTGGAAATTAATGGTGGGGTTCTTATATAGTTGCCCAATGAGGGAGAAGCGACATTCCTAGATTTTTTCCTCCGATATTTCCTCATCAAGAAAATGTATATTGTTCTCATACATCAGCTTACCTAATTTGTTGCATAGATGGGCGAGGCGATCCATTGCTCCTTCTTCCCCTGCCATAGTTGTCGTTGTTCTTACGCTGCTAGGTTTACTGACTACAGATCCTTTGCATTTCCCGGAATGGCGAGAAGAAGAGCCCACCTTATTTGTCCTCCGAGATTAGAGCTGCCGTGAAGATGCTTCTGTGTGTTCCAGCTAGGACAATAAACTGAAGAAAGCTGCGATTCCTGTGGATGTGATAACTAAACCTGTTGGGGGATTAGGGTTGATGAAGATGAGAAATCTGGTATGGGCACCTGTCGCGACCTCTTTTTTTTCTCGACGCCCGCAATCGGGTACGAGCGCCTAAAGGAGGCTAATGACTCGGCTGAAATTAATCATGCCCGGAGAGTAAATCTGGTATGGGCACCTGTCGCGACCTCTTTTCTTTCTCGGTGCCCGCAATCGGATACGAGCGCCTAAAGGAGGCTAATGGCTCGGTTGAAATTAATTATGCCCGGACTCTCCCAAGTCCACCAATTCACGACTTTAATAGTTTGAGTTTTTAACCTGTAAATCAATTTTTTTTTTTAAATGGAGTCGCCACTAATTGATTTGGAGTGGGTCGATTAGAAACCCAAGCGAAGTATCGGGAGAAATACTCGCTCCTGCGCAACCAGAGAAATTAGGATCGAGGACTTGATTACACTAGTTAATCACTAATGCCCTTTTGGTACCTAATCTTGTTTAAACTCTAAGGCTTTTTGGAATTTTGAGGGGTTTTCCATGCATTTTGGGAAGAAAAACATTTTTGAGTATTTTTCTAAATTTTTTTACAGGGATTTTTTGGTATTTTTGGAAAAATACAAGTCTTTTTGGCTTTTTATGAAAATATAGAATAATTTTTATTTTTTATTTTTCGAAAAGTAAAATATTTTTTAATATTTTTCAATAAATTTTTTATTTTCTGGAAATTAAAACATTTTTTAATATTTTTCGAAAATAATATTTTTTTTTGCATTTTTATTAAAATATTATATATAAATAAATAAATGCCGACCCGGGTCGGATTCGCGGGTTGGGTCCGACCGGGCTAGCCCCAAAATGCAAACGGGCCCGCGTAGCGGGCCCGACTTTTTTAAAACGACGCCGTGGCCGGGCATAGACGCCCGGCCCGGCCCGACGACCCGACTCCCCGCGAAACCCTACCCGGATCCGACCCGACCTCGCGACCCGGCTTCCCGCCGCCCCGGAATCTCGCGAAACCCTACCCGGTTCCGAGACCCGGATCCGATTCGACGACCCGGAAAATCGCAAACCCTAGGGTTTGCGAATCCGCGGCGCCGAAGGGGGGGAGGAACCGAGGTGTTTGGCGGCGACGGCGACTACGGCGGCGACGACGACGAAGGTGACAACGGCGACGGCGGCGACGGCTAGGTCAACGGAAAACGGCTACGATGAACGACGACGCCTTTTTTACCTTCTCTCGAACGGGGACGGCGACAGCAGGAGGGCGGTTCGTGACGGTGGAGGCCGCGGCGAACAACGACGGTGACTGCGAGGCCCGGGTTGGGTCAGATCTAGCCGGGGCTCTCTCTCTCTCCCTCGGGCTCGCCCTTCGAGCTTCGGAGGAGAAGCGGCTCGTGGGGGCAGCAGCGGCAATCGGCGTCGAGATCTCGTGGTGTCGGCGCCGCGAAGGGCTCGGTCGCCCGGATCTGCGACGCGGCTCTCGGCCGGACCCTCCTCGGGCTTGATCTTCTCTCACTCGGGCCGGATCCGAGCCTCCACCGGCCGGATCGACCTTCTCGAAGTCGCTCGCCGCCGGCCTTCCCCGAAGTCTCTCAGTGGAGGGTGGGCTGAGCTCGCGACTCGAGTTCTCTCTCGCTCGCTCTTCGATTCCTCCCCCGAAGTCTCTCAGTGGGAAGATCTCAGAGCTCGCTCTCCCTTTGCCATCGTCGGGAGAAGCCTATTTATAGGCGAGGGGGCGGCCGGTCGATGGAGCTTCGATCGACGGTCTTCGCACGCCGAACGGCCTCCGCCGGCCGAACCGGCGTCCCATCCGAGCTCCTCCAACAAGGCGTGCTCGGCATTAAAGGAAGCTCATGATGGCGCTTGAGATCTGTCTCTTACGGCCGACGTCGGCCTACACTCCTCGGCCGTAGGTTGTCCCTCGCGCGCGTGAGTTGCAGAGGCAGAGGGGAAGAAGAGGGAAGAAGGAAGAAGAAGAAGAAAGAGGGGGCCAGGCTGGAGGAGAAGGAGGGTGGGCTTGGGCCCGCGAAAGGGAGAGAAAAAGGAGGGGGCTGGGCCTGGCTGCCAATTTTTTTGTTTTCTTTTGTTTTTATTGAATTTTTTTGTTGTTTTTGTTATTTATTATTTATTATCTAAAAAAAGGAAAAATAAAATAAATTAAGGCCTAATTAATAACCTAATCAAAATTTTAGGTGTCAACAGCACCGACTGAAATTGCTTCGGTGAGGGTTCCAGCACAGTCATCGACTGAAAACTTGCGAATTCTGTTGATGGAAAGGCTAAATCATGGTGGGAAATTAGGGTTTGTAAAGGGACGAGTGGGGTTTATCATAGCTACTCAGCCGGTAGAGGAGAGCTCCGAGAGAGCAGTGATAGGAGCTCAAACTTTACACGAAGGAAAGAGGTTTGGTTTCTTAATTCACTCGACATGAGAAACGTAGTCAATGCATAACATCATATCGTTTTCAGAAAAAAACGTTAATGAAAGAAATGAGAATAACCTAAAAAGAGGAGGCCATCAGATGGGCCAATGCAACAATGATTGTACAGGAACGATGTAAGAAAATAAGCACGAGAGCCAAGACAATGTTATCTTCTCTAGCTAGCGTTGCATGGACGGTCCATCATGTTTTGCTCATCACAATCGCTGAATTAAATGCTGTAAAGCTCATGTGGGATCTTCTGATCTAATCTCCGATGGTGATTCACTCGGTTCATCATCGATAAAGTCTGAGCAAATTCTTTCCACTAAAATCTATTGCAGACGGAGATGAGCAACAAGTGGACAAGAAAAGAGAACGTCCTAGTTCACTTGTATTACATTGCTATTCGTTATCTATCTTCTTTTACTGTACAACACCGGTAAAAACAGTATTGGAGAACTTACTGGATAACTGGAGCGTCAAATGAGCCAATAAGCCAAACCATGTGAGGACACTATTTCTTTTGGGGAGAATTACCAAAAAAGTCTTAAACCTATTGTAATTATGTCAATTCAGTTCTAAACTTTTTGTTTGTTGTCAATTTAGTCCTAAATCTTTTACAATTATGCTAGTTTAGTCCATCTAGCCAAAATTGGCTAGTCGGCGCTGACATGGACACCAACTATCCAGCGAAAGCTAACATGGCAATTTTTAAATTTTTATTTATTTATTTTTCAATTTTTTAAATAATTTTTGAATTTTTGAATTTTTTTTTTTCTACCTACTCCTTCCTCTGGCCGACCAGTGAGGACCGGTCAACCTCACTGGCCAATAACAAGGCTAGCCTCGCCATCGCCGGGCGAGGCCCCGCCAAATCTAGCAAGTCTGGCCTCACCGTCGCTAGGCGAGGCCTCGCTAGATTTGGCGAGGGCTGAGCTCGCGGCACTGGCGAGGTCAACCCTTGCCAGATCCAAGGCAAGGCTCGCCTTGCCTAAGGATGACGAGCGACCGTCACCTTGGCTAGGTGAGGTCGAGCCTCGCCGGGTTTGGCGAGGGTCTAGGCGAGGCCTTACCAGGTTTGGCAGGGCCTCTCCTAGCAACGGCGAGGCCGACCTCGCCAACCCTCACCTCTGGCTGACGGCTGACCAGAGGAAGGAGAAGGTAGAACAAAAAAAGAAAAAAAATATTTAAAAATTGCCACATCAGCTTTCATCGGATGGGCGTCATCCACGTCAGCACTGATCGGTCAATTTTGGCCGGATGGACTAAACTGGCACAATTGTAAAAGGTTTATAACTAAATTGGCTAAAAAAAAGGTTTATGATTGAATTGGTACAATTATAATATGTTTAGGATTTTTTTGTTAATTCTCTGATTTCTTTTGCATTACTCTGTTTGGTTTTGACCTAGTTTATAATGTATGTGTTATAGTGCAGTTTATTTTGTATTTGGGAAAGAAGATTAGCTGTTGGAGACCATGTCGTTTGATTTTGTGTGGCATCAATATATCATGAGCAAGTCATGATAAATTGAGATATTGTTAAAATATATCTCGAGTTTAAATCCATGAGCAAAACCAAAATTCGAGATAAATTATAAGGAAGCCCGATTGATTGAATGAAAGTGCGGAAGTTGTGACTCTAGGAACATCCAATTGTGTGCTATGGAAATTAGGATTTCCGATTTAGAGTTACGTGTCCAGGTTGTATAAGGATTACTTTTTTGTCTTATGTCAAATTAGCAAGGTCAAGAATTACACCGCAGTCAACTGCCTTTGACCCATTCGATTTGGACTCCTTGAAGCTCTGGGAATATATATAGCGTGTTTAACAAGTACCCCCTGGTTCAGGACACTGTGCTTCGCAAGTGTAAGCGGTGGGAATATATATACAGATATTCTCACGGATATCTTTCCTTGTTTAAGTCGGCAATAATTCAAAGGATAATTATATATCCTTGGCTCATGCGTTGGTTCCTCTACTTAAATTGACAAGAAGAGGTCTTGAAGCACCATTATCGATCGAGCACTTGGCATGAAATTTTTTTTCTTTATGGAATGTTTTAGTGTTGAAGTCGATTAAATTCTCGTAGTAAGAATTTGTTTCTAATTCTTTAGTGAGCTTAAGAAATTATTTTGTGAGGAATTGTGGAAGTAATCCCTGCATGAATTATTAGCTGTAATTAGGGCTTGGGAAATATTGAGGATGTTTGAATGACTCAAGGGTGATTCTAATTTACATTGTATCGCTTGATATATCATGAAATTCATTATTACTTTTCTCGTAGATGTGAGTTATTATGATCAAACTACATAAGTTTGGTGTTCGATTTATTTTCTCGTTCTATTATTTGATCGGTTTCTTTCACAACAATTCTTGTGCCTCTCTTGTGGCAGAGATAGCTGTGCCGGAATGCTTCATATGTATTGAAAAAATAGTCTCCATGTTGGATGGGTTACCAATAAGTTATATGCTTCCACCTTCTATTCTGGCCAAATAAATGATCTTTGAACAACTCTCCCATTTCCATATTATCGACTTATCAAGTGAAAAAAAAAAAAAGACCCACCCCGCTGTGGGCGAGTTGGTTTGGGCCTTTCCCTCTCTAATTGCAGAAGAGGGGAGGTTCGAGTCACCACGTGCACATTGCATGACTTAACAGCGCTGTGGGAGGTGGGTCCCTCCAGTAATGTCGCCGGCTGCCGGCTATACGGTGGTTCCTAGGTCATATATATATAAAAAGGAAACATTAGATGAAACCGAGTGCCTCCCTCCCTCACCCCCCCCCCAACCCACTTCCTCTTCACTCTCTCTCTCTCTCTCTCTAATGAAATGGAGCACCGAGTGGAAACCCTACCATTCTCCCATTGACGAACTGAAATTTGGCTCTCAAGAGCCCTAATCCTAAAGCCCCAAATCGAGCCCGTCTTTTTTTCTCTTTAGATTTGATTTTTGAAGCCCTAACTTGACCATTTTTTTTAATTTTTATTTTTAAATAAGAAGAGAAAGCCAGCACATCGCAGATTCTAGGGCTCTTGTTCTTCATATACTCCTACCTGAAATGAGACTTCTCATTTTCCAGTCAAACTTAGGATCCCAAATTTTATATTCAGATAGCGTTGACTTGATCTCTTCTAGTGAATCACCCGTCCTCCGGCATCCGAGTTATGTCAATGATGCAACAAGTAGTTCAAAGCTGGCAAACCTTGCTATGATTGGCTCTTCATACCTATTTTATTTACGTTCACCCTAATCTATAAGCAAAAGGGATAATAGGCTATGTGAATAAAGAATAGCTGGGGATTTGTTTGAGTTAAAATCATCGCTCAATGGAGCATGTATATATATTCTCAGAAAAGCTTATATTATGCTGATATTATTGCCCCCGATAATTACTAAGGTGTACAATGTCACATGATACCAATTAAGTTTCAGACACAGTCCTCCTGAATTTGAAGCTTCGAGTCTTCTGTCAAGGCAAGGAGGAGCTGTTTTCAAGTTTCCTCTCAACTTGCCAGTCTCTTGACTTTTTTGCCTGTCAAAAGAGGATAAAACCCGTGTCATGCCCATGTACCATGACTACAAATTAAGCAAGCGGAACCATGATACAAATATATCCTTTTCTACAATGCAGGGGTTGCTGCTCATCTTAGCCACATTGTCCTTGGCAACAACAATAAAGTTTTGGAGCCCTTTCCAACGGAAGACGCCATCGTTGAATAGAACCTGTAACACGAAGAGAACTTTCATGAGTAGCACCGTCAGTGCAAGTTTCCATATTGCAAGTCATTCCCCGAGTGCTGATATGCATCGCCAGTCAGTAGACAGTTGTCATAGGAGCCTAACTTGGCCAATTGGAAACACAGTATTAAGAAGAAACTAAAAAAGAAAAAGAAAAGAGAGCAGCATGCATCTATCCATCCCTCTCCCTCTCGATTACGCATTAACCGTCACCCTCACTCTCCACCAACGCATGCTCATCCATATTCCAAGTCCAGCTAGAACTGTCTCTACAAATAAAAAGCTTCCAACTCCAACATATTGGAATTGAAACATGGATCTCTATTATTTGTAAGCACGTGAATTGATTCGAGAACAATTCTAAAGTCTATCTCACAACAAAGCAACAAAGACAAAAATCACTCTGTACACGGCGTAGCACGTATGTAGAATCAAGTTAAAAAATTCGAGAGATATGTCGACAAATCTCACGTTGAGTTGACAGCTTAAATTTAACATAAAAGGGGCAAGGCTTGAAAGTGTGGCGCATGGAACACATGTGGCGAGAAAAATAAACAGAGCCAACCAAAAATGAAAAGAGAAAGAAAAAAGACATAAACTCTTATCCTTGGGAAGCACGACTACACATCAAAGTATCGCTAAAATCCTGCAAAGTCGATGTCAGCGCAAACTTAAATCCCGGACCCAAAACTTTCGACCACGCAGAAAAACCACTAAAGCCTCCACAAACACAATCTCCGACCACTAGGTCAGAAGAAGAGAAAATAACATGTCATCAGTTTAGCTAGTACAAGGCCAAAGTACCAGCAACAATCCCGAGACATCCCATAGGGTAGCATAATTCGGACGAACCATGATTAATCCGGAAACACCAATGGAAACACCGTGAGAAATATTTCATCTCGAAAGCAAATATGAGCATACCATTTCGAGGATATATATACCAACCACCACAAATAGATATAGCGTTGCCATTACAGCTTCTCCTCAGCTGGTGGCACATTGGCAATCCCAAGCTCATAAACCGCCCTAGCCTCCCTTTGTTGCCCACAGTCACACTATCTTCCAAGCGAATGGAATCAAACCATGAATAGTAATACAACGGATTCTTTCTGACTTCATCCACCTACTGAAACCTCCTCTTCCCCCACAATAGCAACCTAAATCCCTTCCCTTATCTTCACATACTGCTTTTCAAAAGCTACCAACGTTCTGTTCAAATCCTCTGCCCTTCCATTAGGAATATGCATCTCGCCCTCTGCGTCTCCCTAGGGCGCTCCTCCAATTCCTCGATTGCCACAAACAACATCTTTGCTTCCTCATCATCACCTGAATCCGTGCCGGCATACCTTTGTTTGACCCTGGTAGGACGACGGTTCACACGGCAAAGAGTCCGATCGAAATACTCCATCGCCCGCTGGGGTTTAGTGGCGATAAGTTCGTCTGGCGCTGAGACGGGGCTTCTTCCTCAGGTCGCGGTCCTCCCCCTCCTCCTCCTCCTCCTCCTCCTCCTTGGCGGCGGCCTCGATGCTTGATTTGGGACGTTGCTCCGGCCGCCGGACATCCGTTTCACCTGATGACATTGTTGGTCCTACAAAGAAATTGGACATGGAATGGAATGATACGAACGAGGTCATAAAAATCGTTCTCAATATATTCTTTTATTGGCTAAGTAAGTGATTTTCTATCTCTTCTTTCCAATTATAAAGATTAAAATTACTAAACTTTCTCTTCTTCTCCTTCCTGAATCAATTTGAATATCAAAATTCCATTTAGATTTCAAATTTTATAGTCGCTGTAGTGCTTTTACCCGAATATGGGTTCTTTTTGTTGCTTTTCTTTAAAATCTTATCATGTTCCCATACTAAGTCTAAGGCATACGACATGCCTTGAATGTTATTTACAAATCGCCTATCAAACCGAACTGAACTGTTCTTAATTTATACAAGTGAATACTTTACCTTCATTATATTAGCAACCTCTCCTTTCCTAATATGACTTTTCCATTTGAGAAATTTCAATCTCTTCGTCTCTTGTATCCGACTGACCAAATTCTCAAAGAATATGTCCACCCACTTTCCAAGTTATGATATAAGAACACAAATCTTTCATGATTTGGCTAGATTTTGTGTTTCAGCTTAGTCCAGTCAATTTAATTTAAGCTCAAAACCTACCTGCTTAAATCAATCCTATCCATCTTTTAACAGGTCCATTACCTCTAAATAATGATGCTCCCAATATACAAATTAATAGTATATATGTTTAGAGGTTGGGTTTAGCTTCCTAATTTTCTTATATGACAGATGACTGAATTGGGTGGTCAAAATTTTAGTGTCGATATCGATATATAATAAAAGTGGATTGATAGTTACAAAAAAGGGGAGGGGGATCGAATGCTACGGCGTGTTGCCACTACCCCACTATCTTTGAGAAGTCGGAGCAATATAATATTTAGTTACCTTCTGGGAATTATTATCAGAAACGATTTAGATCTATTTCCATTTTTAACCATAGTAACTTTCTTTTTGGAATTTTGAAGATAAGCGTTTTTAGGGTTTGATCTCTCTTTGCCCATCGGAGCTTATATATAGTTATATACGGTCCTCTTTTATTTTTGCCAAACCCGAAGGCTTCATCGGCGTCAACAGCCAGTGGCAAAAAGCTTGAAAAATCCTCCATCCATGGCCAAGATCGAGTTCTCCGCTAATCCAACTCACCTGTCGAAACATCCACATCCACAAACATCACCGCCACCTCCTTCCAATCGAGATGAAACCCGAAACTCAGTGGATTACATCAGCGAATTGCCCATTGGCATAATTCTTCATATCTTCTCCTTCTTGACCTCAAAAGACGCCATCAAAACCAGTGTCTTGTCCAAGCAGTGGCGTTACATTTGGACCGCTAATCCACGTATATCTTTCTCCATGCCCCCCTGCTATAATAGGAGGATGCTTCGGAGTTTCACAGCTATTGTCGACGTGGTGCTATTACGCTGCACTGCAGTTAAGGTGAAGAGCTTCCACTTTGATGCTACTCGTCTCTTCTATAATAGTTGGCTCCGCTTTGCCGTCGGGCCAACCTTTCATAGGTGGCTCCGCTTTGCTGTCAAACACGACATCGAAGAGGTGTCGATGTTTTTAGATCACGAAATTTATACGTTGCCGAAGTTCTTTTTCCGCTGCACCACAATGGTGAGTTTTCACGTGTCCCATTGCCATTTTTCGATGATGGGTGCTGTGAATTGGTCTTCGCTGAAGAGATTGCGCATTGATCATGCAAAGTTGGAGGATAATGCAATCACGAGACTTTTGAAAGGCTGCCCTGTTCTAGAGTTCTTTGAGTTGAAAGGTTGCTGGGGCTACGAGCACATTAAAATTGAATCAAGAGGATTGAGAGAGTTGGTGATCGATTCTCACAAGTATGACTTTGTTCATGGTCAGATACTGAAAATTTCAGCTCCTCATCTTCTCAAGTTGCGCATATTGGGCGATTGTGAGAGGGGAGAGTTCAAAATAGATAAAGTTTCTTCCTTCGTTGAGGTCGAAGTAAATTTCAAGATGGATTATTATGTATCTGGCCAATTACAAGCTCAATCCCAGGGCGATCTTGTCAGGAGGCTCATCCAGAGTTTGCATCATGTCACGAAATTGGTGATGGGGAACTTGTGTCTTCAGGTGCAAGCTGATTTATTTAATTTTGAGTCCGGATATTCGTTATAAATTCTATCAATAGATTGTGTTATTGTTTATGGTTGCTTGATGCTCATAAAATTCTTAGTTCAAAGAAACACGGTCATCTTATAAGCTTTAATGGAATTTTTGCTAGACAGACTTTTTTTTCGTTCTTTTTGTAATAGGACTTACACTGGGCTTAACCCCATATGGCGATCCAGCAATACAATCGAACCATAAAAGAATATTCTTGAGAAGCATTTGCTGGTTGTTTGCTCATTAGTCTAGTCTCTCAGCTACTGTGAGAGATCGTTGGAATTGCAAGCATGTCTTATGAAAGATCTTTTTTAGTGCTTGAAGAAGTAAAACTGATTAGCTTTTGCTCCTTCCATCACCACTGACGTGCTTAGGTACTTTCGTTCATGGAAGCGAGAGGAGTGTTTCTTCCATCCTTAGAATGTCGACATTTGGTGTTGCGTGTTGCAGAGAACCATGAGGGGGCTCCTGGGATAGTGAAAATACTCGAAAGTTCGCCGCACCTAGAGAAGTTATTCTTACAAATGGCTTGCAGACCCACTTTTATGGTAAACAATTGCTAAAACCCTCAGTTCACTTTTAACAGCATATTTGACCATACATAATTTGTGAATTTCAGCCTTAGGCCACATATAAACCTGTCATTTCTTTTTTTCTCGTGATTGACTATGTCATTTTAATCGACATTATGGATTCTTCAGCGATTAATGTCTCTCTTAATGTAGCAACTGCTATTTTATTTTGTCAAACTTCGATAGTTGTCTCGTGTGGTTCGAATTGGATTGCTCATCATTTGTCATGATGTTCTAGAGCGTTACCGCGAAAGAATTTTGGGATTCTGCCAACCAGAGGATCTACCCGTGTCTGGTGCATCTCAAGAATGTCGAGATTGTTGATCCCGGTGCCCATTGGCTGGCGTGGGAACCTGTTCTTTCCCTGTTCGAGTTTCTCCTTCAGAATGCACCCTTGCTGGACAAAATAAAGATTAGTAGTAGTAACAATTCCAGCATCTACCACAAAGTTATTCTGTCGCACCCAAATCGTTCTCCCTGCTTGAAGGTCATTCTTAGCTATCCCTCCCAAGGATGTCCTTCGACGAGGGTGCTCCTCTCCTCTTTGTACACCTGAACTTTAGCCTAGCATTTATAGGAGTTCTGTTGCATGCGTTTAGGGTACAACGGTCCGGCGCCGAAATTCGAAGCATCGTCTCTTTGAATTTGCTCAACTTTGACTTTTGGCTCAGCTTAATATTTGTCCCATGAGGTTACAATGTGCTTTTTTCTCATAAAGCTGCCAATAAGTTTGTTTACCACACAGCTTTTGATTAATTAACGTTCGTTTTAATGATGTCCGCTCTTCTTTAATCAAAAGGAGGTCAAATTAGGCTGAGTGTTTTTCACATTGCACCATCTCAGCCCGATGCAACCCTCGCGTCAAGCAATCTTCTCACTCGTTCTTCACTCCGATTTTACTATCTACCACTCAACAAGTCGGTTTGATTTTCTGTGTTTTGTTTTATATAGAGTGCTTTATCCTTCACTTTTCTTCTTTTGTCATTGTGGCGAAGAATTTTCTCCATCTAAATTATTGTGCTTCGAGTTATTTATGCATGCATGAAATTGGTTTACTTCATGACGCATAGATGGGATTACTAAAGAATCTGATGGTGAAAACTAATTAGAAAAAAATTGGTGTATGTGATACGGTAAGCCACCCGATATATATCCTCCCACTTTCGAAAATTTTCAATTTGAAAAGACCCAGGTTAAGATAAACAACCCCTACACCACTTCCCAAACTCCAATTTTTCTCACCATCTCTGTCTTCCGCCACACCGATGTCTATCTCTCTCCCTCCCTCCCTCTCTCTACGCTCTGGCCATGGCCATTGGAGCTCCAAAAGTCAAACTCAAGGGCATGGCCACAAGCTCAAAGGTCGCGCTTGCACCCATTGCCTTTGAGTATGACATGTAAGGACTAGGGTTAAGTCCCAAGGACATCGAAGTAAGCACCTCCGTTACTGGGGATAAAAAAGCAAAAAGATCAAGGTCAGATAGATAAGGTTGAACTCCATAAGCGATATCAAATAACCATGAAGCCCTTTTCAGTTGTCTGAGTATTTTCTGCTTTATTCCAATTTGCAGGATGCATTGGAAGTACCCTGTAAATTTTCCAAACTCTATTAATCAATTTCGGCGGTGCTTTTAGTTCCACTGTTCAATCATTTTGTTAGAGGTGTAAATAGTTCGATTTGGTTCTATCTTTTTGGAAAACTAAACCGAAATCCAACCTGAACATAAACCAAAACGAACGGAATCAAATGGTTTTTCAGTTTTTACTTTTGCTTTTGTTTTGGCTTTTATTTTTTCTTTTATATATTATAAAATTAATTTTCTAATCAAATTGTCTTTTTCTTAGCACGATAAAAACTTCATTGGTTTATAAAGGAATTTCATTTTTTTAATTAGGCAAAAAAATAAATTCAATATACTGTTATTACTTTTCCAAATGAAAATAATTTTCCGAGTGCTACCACATGACAACAAATAAAATGCAATATTAACAATTAAATTTCTATATACGCATTGATTATCTCACCGAAACAAATCGACACGCGAATTGTCTGACATAATCTGGATTTGAATATGAGAATATGGAGAGGATGAATAATTACCTCAGCCATGGACAAAATGTCAGCTTCTATTATTTAATATGTAAAAGGATCTGAAGGGAAAAACCAGGCCATTAATTATCAGATTGTAGCTATACCCATCTTTACCTGCACAGGTATTAGCTCATAACATCTTCTAAACAGTTTTCCACTTACATTGCTCGAAATTAAGTAAAGACTAAGAGAAGACAAAACCGATCCAACAAATCTCTTTCTCCAACAAAACTCCAGCTGAACTAAATTGTGTAGTGCAAGTATCTTAGCAATACATCATTGTTCACTCTAAAAAATCCATTTAGACAAATTCGACCATCTCCGTGATGATCCCGTGCTTGGATGATTGTAGAATTGCGGTGTGCCTCAGAAAGAGGTAGACTAGCATGAATATGACAAGGAAAGGAGAAAGCAAGAGCATTATGGCTGAATCAAAGACAGCACTATGGCTGGCAGGGGGTAAGTTGATACCCAGCAGACGACAGTCGAAAACCAATCAAAGACAAGATATGCTGAATATCACTACAAGGACGTCTTTGTTGAAAAGCATCGAATGTAGCAAAGAGAAGAAATGAGTGCTAACAAAAGTTAGTTACGTACCCAGCTGGACCGTCCTCGGCCAAAATCAGGCTCCTTTCCTTTGGCTTCTTTGGCAGCTTAGGTTGGACAATGCCAACATCACCAAGCTCACCAAAACTGCTCTCCATGTTTAACCACTCTTCCAATAGCAATGCCCTTCCTTCTTTAAGTCGATAGGCTGATGTTCTGAAGTAATTAATGGCTCTTTTGAAGACTCCTGATGCATTTCCAAAGAGGAAATAAGAATATATCGATACTCGAACCACAAAGGGGAAACACCTCAGTTAAATGCCAATTGATCACTCACTTCTAGCATGGCGTATGCATTCCCTTCTTTGTTCCAACGGACGTGATTGCAATTGATCTTATGACTTATCCAACTTTAAGGCATCCATGGCTAATGCCTCAAAATTAGCATAGCTGATCCACACTTTCAGGTGCTTAGTCCGAGTCTAGTAATCTATCGTAACACTCCTTCCCTCATTTGTCAAAATTCGCCCTCAAATATCTCAAAATCGATGTATGCCTGTTATTGAAAGACAACTAAATTACAACCCGATATTCTCCCAATTAGACAGCACGCATCAACAGTAACTTCAAAATAATACAATTTTGTGAGTCATCATAATTGCCTCTGCAGTCAACAACTTGGAACGTTAGAATCCTAAAAATTTCAGTATCATATCAAGAACAGGCCACATAAAAGCTCTATTAAAAATGAAATTGTGCATCTCAAATATTGTACTGGCAATCAACTAATACAGAGAACATCATAATAAAAGGGGATAAGATGGGACTGGAAACACCACTCTATGGATCCACATAAGGACATATGTTTTTAAAGTGGTTGTGAGCCTTTAAAACGAAAAACAGAAAAATAATGACAATGGTAAACATGCATTAAGATCACATGGGCCAAAATCGATGGCATGCATCCATTACAAGATAACCAAAAGGCCACAAGTTTGAGAGTAGGACCCTAGGCTAACTCAATTGTATATTAGCGTGGGCTTTGAATGACTTTGGTTTTAGTTGTTTAGGTATCATGTTGCATTTTGCATTTGTTTTGCCCAACATTGAACACATCATATTTCCGACCAAAAAAAAAAAGAAAAAAAAGAGCGCATCAAATTTTAAAAGTATGCGGATATGTACATTAGAAAGCATTCGAAGCTGTATGCTTTCATGATTCTTTCAAAACGTAACAAATTTTTTCCCTTTCACCTTCCAGCGGTACATATTTTAGGTAAGTAAAATAAAAGCAGGTCTTTACCTTCCATAACAGCTCAGGCATGTCTGAGTGCAGGCTGTGCAATTGCTAATTCAAATATGGCTCTAGCTCGGTCGGTTTCACCCAAGGATATCTTCAATTCAGCATACATGCTCCAAGCATAACAGTTCTCTGGTGACCACTCCAAGTATATTTCTCATAGTTTTCAGCATCGATCTATGTTTCCAAGTTGCAGCTCTATCTCGATGTATTTTTTACAGATCTGTTAATAATCAAGCAAGAAACTTGTTTAGAACAGGACAGGGAGGAAAAATTAAATGACAATAACGAAAAGCAACCGGCTTAGAGACTATTCTCTCTCAGTGAAAACTTTATCCAATCCATATTACCTTATATTTAGGAGCTTTGCCAATTGCATTGCCTAGGATACTTCAGGGTGCTCGGATGATCTTGCTGCCCTTGTATCCTTACACCAATTGTGTAGAATGCAATCAACTCATCAATTTGCTTAGCGGCACTAGCATAAGCATCAAAAGCCATGACCCAATCATGGTACTCCAAATCGAAAAACTTATTGAGCAAAACAGCCAAAACCTCTCATATATCAGCATATACTCGAAAGCTCTCCTTCACAGCAAGGTACAATGCAACCGAGATCGACCAGGTATTCTTTGCTAGACCAGTGGGCCTACACAACAAGAACTTGCCCAATTAGCCCCCCGCAAGTGGCCCATTTTGCCAAAAATCCTTTCCGGCTTCATTTCCCTTGGGGGAGCAACTACATTTCTCTCTTGTTTCCCTCCCTTCACAGCCACAACATAGCTCATATCCCCACATGACCTCGACATTCTCATACCCCCATATTTTCCATAGTCTCCTCTCTATAAGCACTGTATAATCCTGATCATACCCTCTGGGCAGCGGGGACCGAAGATGGTCTCTACTCCCGTACCTATCCTCACTGTGAACACTAGCACCACCATGACATCGCACTTTTACTGGGACCGCTGCCGACGCCGCTCTTTCTATCAAACGGAATCAACTCAAGTCTCTGATAAAAAAAATAAAAAATACATATCATAAGACCCTACAGAAGCCGAGTGGTCCCATGAACTAGAGGGAGCCTCATCTCTAAAATCAGACAAATTCAAGCGACCTAGCACCACGCCTAGTCGTGTACATTATCTCCTCGTGGAAAAGTGGGTCTCCGTCATTCAACAGAGAACGGATGACCACTAGGGATTTGAGAGCCACAGCATATCCGCATGTCTTGCTCAGTTGGCGCCGGTGGCGCGTAAAGACATGCATGAACGTATCCGAGCGAGTATCGAGACAAAATCAAGATCTGACATATGTAATTATCATCCGCAGGATCATCGCCGTGGCTCGTGGCTTCCACAATAGCTACTCGGAGCTCTGGAGCCACGTTTCTTGCGACCTTGGCGAGGCCGATGCCTGTCCAGTCCTTGACAAGCCCCCAAGGGCTTTCGTGGATCGTGCTCTTGAGACATCTTCACCGCCCCCAACCCCTCCCCCCCTCCAGCCCTTGGCCCCTTACCTCCCAAATCGCACAAATAAACTAAATTAATGACACTGGACCCAAAAGCAGCATCACTTGAGGAGGACCAAGTGACCAGCTTTCCGGTGATTTCACAAGACTCGAATCATTTTCGCGGTCGAAGTCAAGTCACCATGCTTTTACTGCGATCAATCATGCGATGAATGAAGTAATCATCAATCCTTTCACAACTACGGCTCATCATATGCTTCACTATGCTTAAATATGCTCCGACAAAGTTAGACCCACCAGTGATCGGTCGCCGAGGCAGCGGGACGGCATCGTCGCCCCGACGGGCTCAGCTACTTCGCTTTGTGCTTCGGTCTGCGAAGGTTTACTTCCCTTGCCCTTGACGCGCTGTTTCTGTTCGTCGGATCGAAGCGTTTGTTGCCAGTGGACGACAATCTGGGATTCTCGAGGTGGGGTCCACGCCGAGCTTCGGTTCTTCTGGACCTAAAAATGAAAATGCCCGGCGTAAATAGAGTATATA
Source organism: Eucalyptus grandis (assembly GCF_016545825.1). Lineage (NCBI taxonomy): Eukaryota > Viridiplantae > Streptophyta > Magnoliopsida > Myrtales > Myrtaceae > Eucalyptus > Eucalyptus grandis. The sequence continues at coordinate 70,533,889 of NC_052614.1, forward strand.
TGTTCGAGAATTAGCAACAACGACTGCCGTTAGTCTCTTTCGTTTGAATCTTCCAAAACCAAAACCAAAATCATCTACTCTCCATCTCCATGGAATTTCCTATAATAAACCTGCTTAAATTACAAAATACCCCGATATGAAGAATTTACATATGTTACCATGAGCTCGGTAATTAAAAAAATAACTTAAGTCTAAAGGAATTATGTAGAAATTACACATGCATCCATAAATTATTGAATGGTTCCAAGCGTTTCAAATTATGAATGTTGCGAAATTTGCAAAAATTTAAAGTTAATAGCTAAATGTAAGTATCGATGAGCATATTAGTATAATTTATCAAATTTCATATAAATCATTTATCTCGACTCCTCGGAGATTACAAAAAAAAAAATTTGGTGAGGTAAACGTCGCAATTTTCTTTTTTCCCTCTTTTTTTCCCCAATCTCGCCCCTAATCTAAGTTTCTACGTCTGCCTCTAACCCTCTCAGCGAAGCCGAATTGTCAATGGCCCGAGTATAAAACTCCTGTAGAAAGAAAAATGCATTCAATCAATGCCAACAAAACTTGTAAACAGAGTTCGTGTTTATGAAAAAGAAAAAGGTAAACGCCAACTCTTTAACGGTCAACTTTCCTCAAATTCCAAATAAGAGTCTTTCGCGATCTAAAACTCCGTATTTATTTTGCAAATCATTATTAAAATTTTCTTCATGGGCGGCCCTAAATAAGTATATCCAACCCCATTTCTACTAAAAAGATAACACTGTCCTCAATCTTTCGATTGCAATTTATAATGATAGCCCCTTTCCTTTTTTGTTTTTTTGTTTTTTATGCAAGTGAGTTACGAAAATCTCTCATTTTAGACATTGCCCTTGCCCTTTTTGGGATTTTAGGTGAAGAAGGCTTTGAGTGGAATTAAGGTGGTTACATATCATTTGGGATATGCAGGAAGTTGGAGGATAATTGGATTGTCAAATGAGCCACTGAACCAATTAAAGTGAGGACTCTTTTTCTTTAGCATTACTCTGTCTGGTTGTACCCTAATTTATAACGCATGTGTTGTGGGGCACAGTTTATTTTGTATTTGGGAAAGATGATTAGATGTTGAAGACCCTATCATTTAATTTTGTGTGGCATCGATATATCAGGAACAAAACAATGACTTGAGATATTCCTGTGCCTTTTTTGTGGCAAAAATATAAGTGTCGGAATGCTTCATATGTATTGAAAAAGTAGTCTCCACGTTGGGAGGCTTACCATTAAATTATATGTTTCCACATTCTATTCTAGGAAAGTAAATGTTCTTTGAACAACTCCCCCATTTCCATGTCGACGGCTTTTTTTTTTTTTTTTGTTATGAAAGTTATTTTCAGGAAAACTTTGACGTAGCTTGTTAAGTGAAAAAAAAGACGAAGAAGAAGAAGGAAACTTTGATGTGAGATGATGGCTTGAAAGAGCTATTTTGACTTGCTTTACTTTTGAGATATTGAGGACTTGTTGCCTGTGAGCTGTAAGCTGCCGTTGCATGGTTCCTTTGACATATGATCGTTTTAGCATCTTCTTGTACTCTTTTGTTAAAATTGTGACCTAGAGGAACTATGTAACCTACTTTTTGATTCTCATAGTAAGCTTTGTGTTTTACAAAATGTTAACGATGGATCTTTGGTTAATAAGCGAAGGAGACATTTATATTGTGCAATATTTTAAGGAGAATATGAGTCATTGCCCGCTTTCCATGGTAAACATGGATCCCATACCGGACCTACTCATCTGCCTCCGGAGGTTTTGTTTGACATAAAGAAATTGTCTATTTTTTCAGATTCTCTGTTCAGAAATGTGGCGTATTTAGCTCTGGTCTTGAAAGGTCTAGATTCTCTGTTTACAGGTTTGTAGGATTGCTAGTGGGCAGAGGTACACTCAGAGATTGAATGAACAACATGTAAGAGCTTTGTCAAAGCGGTCCTGCCAACTCCCTCGAGATAGAGAAGGGAGTAACAAGCAGGTAGAAAATGTTAGCCGGCTTTAGGCAGAAGAACTACCCAAGTGCCATAACTTGGCACGGGAGGACACTTAAATGCTATAACTTCAAAATGGTACACTTGAGTGCCACTTTCGAAGTTAAATTGAACACTTAAGTGCCACTCCGGCGAAAATCCGACCAAATGGCTTACGTGAAAACTTTCCGGCGAGTTTAGTTCAAAACAGCATCGTTTTGCACGCTGACGTGGCGAAGAAAATGCAAAAACAACGACGTTTCATGTCGACGTGTAAATAATAATATAAAAATTAATTAAATTAGATTTAAACTTAATTTTATTTAAAATATTCAAAAATTAAGAAAAATTTTATAAATTTGATAAATTATTTTAAAAAAAAGGGGAGGTCAAACGGGGCGGGAGGGCTGAACCCTCACCGCCGCCGCCTCCTCGCCGTCACCGGGAAGGGCCGACGACGGAGGGGGAGGGTCGGCCGGGTCGCCGACCCCGGCCGACCGACAAGAAGGCTCACCAGCCCCGGCCGGGGCCCGGCCGACCCTCCCCACTCCGTCGCCGGTCCTTCCCAATGGCGGCGGGAGGTGGCAGGGCCCGCGAGCCCTCACCGGATGCGGGCAAGGGCCGCGACCCTCGCCCCCGGATCGAGCGCGGGCCGCGACCGTCGCCCCGCATCTGGGGAGGGCTCACGTGGGGCGAGAGTCGCGGGCCCTCGCCGCCTCCCCGCCACCGCTGGGAAGGGCCGGCGACGGAGTGGGGAGGGTCGGGCCGAGGTCGCCGGGCCCCGGCCGAGGCCGACCGACCGGCGGCCCTCGCCGCGATCCGACGAGGGCTACGAGCCCTTGCCGTCGATTGGCCGGGGCCGGTGACCCCGGCCAACCCTCCCTCCGTCGCCGGCCCTTCCCGGCGACGGCGGGGAGGCGGCGGCAACGAGGGCTCAGCCCTCGCCCGCCCGGTTCGACCTCCCCCTTTTTTTTTTTTAAAAAAATTAATTTTTTAAATTTTCTTAATTTTTTTGAATATTTTAAATAAAATTAAGTTTAAATCTAATTTAATTAATTTTTATATTATTATTTACACAAAAGGGCGTCGTTTTTGCATTTTTCTCCGCCACGTCGCCGTGCAAACGACGCCTTTTGGACCAAAATTGCCACATTAGCCATTTGGCCGGATTTTCGCCAGAGTGGCACTTAAGTGTTCCATTTTACTCCGATATTGGCACTTAAGTGTACAATTTCAAAGTTATGGCACTTAAGTGTCCCTCCGTGTCAAGTTATGGCACTCCAGGTGTCCCAACCTCGCCAGCTTCATGTGTACATCTTCTTCTAGGCAGTGCAATTCCTAGGCTAAGCCACTACATGCTTGTGCAGATAGTTGATAAAAATAAGTATGATGAAGAACTCCTTGTAGCTGGGGAATTTGGGATGCGGGTGAAAAAGGAACTTGCTTTTGTTGAGGCTTGTGTTTTGCCGCCATCAATGGTAAGTCGTTGTACATCTTTGTAATGAGAAACTAATCGCCTTGAGTAGTTGCATTCTATTTCTTCTAGTTTCGTCATGGAAGTGGTCAAGTGCGTCCATGGAGGCGAAAGAGGAGGATGAATGACGAGGTGAGCTACTTCCATCTATTATCAATTGACAACCATCATTGGGTGCTCGCTCAATACAATTCAATAAACAAACATCACAGAGTTATCCCTTGTTGATTATCGTAACATTTTGAGCATGATCAGTTCTTCTTTTTGCTATTTCTTTACACCAAATGTTCGAGGGAAGTAGAGTGGATGTGTCTAAACTTCTCAAATTTGAAACCAGTTGTGGCCTGTAAAATTCGTGACCAATTGGGCAATACGTGTACAAGTAAAGGAATGGTAGGTATCCCTAATAGAGCACTATCATGTGACGATATGTTCCTTTGTTTCCTTTTTTGGTGATGTTATGAGATACAAATTACTTGCGCCTTAACATATTCTAATCTCCTCGCAGCATTTTAAGCGCAAACCAGTATTCCCTATCTAGAAGGGTCAAGCTGACCAAATTAAAGGAGTCCATGAGGAAATTGATGCAAAGTGTCAGGAAAAACTTGCAAAGAAGCAATCTCGAGAACTTCAACTGCTGATAATTATCTTACCAGAGAAGCCTGGATCTTATGGTAAGTTGTACTTTAATTGTTGTGTTGTCCTACCATCCTTCGGCTTTCCAAGCTTTTTTATGAAGGATCTCTCGGACAACTTTTTGGACACCATGTATCACCACAAGTGATCCTACTTACATGCCCATCCTCGGCACAAGGTGGCATCTACCGCATCTATATGGTGGGCGTGATGCAGCAGAGGCGTGTTGCGATTTTCATCATGGAAGAGAATCATGTGAACAAAAAACATATTGGCTTAAAAGATAGCGATGGAAAGAGTTGACACGAAAAAATCATCATATATATATTAGGCTAAGGAAGATTGTGTCTATGGGGGAGGTGCGGGGAGAAAGAGAGATGGCAGCAAAATACCTCAAAAAGACGGTTCAGACAAGAAAGAGTGAGAGATTACTTAGGCTATATATATATTACTTAGGCTATCATAAAAATAGGAAATATTATCAATCTAAGCTTTGTTGAATTAGGAAAGTTGAAATTGAGTTAGGAAATAGTTGCGTTATTATTTTTGTAGAGGGGTTTGTCCATATTTTTCAATCAAGAGATGAAGGAAAAAGAGCAATTTGAATTTTTTTCCTCCAGTTGGTGGGGTTAATTTGGGCCTCACGTTTCCTAGCGACAGCTGGTAAATATTAATTTATGATGAGATATATATAATGGACCTTGCTCACTCACTTATCTAAATGGTAAAGAAGTTCTAGAGAGAGAATTTCTAAAGAAAACATAACTTTATCATTGAATATTTGAATGAATACAATGAGGGGGAGAACCCCTTCTTATACTAGAGGCCCTCCCGTTATAACCGTTGATAGATTTTCGATCTGGTGGACAAGATCGTATCTCAACCTACCAACTACCGGCATTTATGCCTAGAGAATTCTAGAGCTCAACACAATTACCATCTTGCCCATCCCTAAAAACATTCTAGAAACTCGAGGGGAAAACCCTAAGCTATCTTGGGCAGTCTTCATCCATCCAACAAGTCCTTTAATCATGGCAACCCAAGGCCGTGACACAAGAATCCAGATGAGAGAAGATTTGTTAAATTCTCATATGAATGGTGCATGTTTTGTAATTTTATGCTTCCCTAATATGTACGAGGTTCCATCTAGACCTAGACTTCTTTTTGTACGTCAATTAAATGATTATCCACTCTCGAACCACTGATTCATGAATATCGAATCATCTCGTAAGGTGTTAAAGCATTAGTAAAAGGCCAAAACACCAATGCTCCCTCTTCTACTCATTCTATCTACCGGTCACCGTTTGTTCGACATAATCGATATTGCACATTTCGAGATTGATGCCTGGTTTATATGCGAGGTGGGGCGCCGGGCGATAAGTTTTGGTACACATCGATTACAAGTTAACCAAGTTTCTCGATAGCTCACCTGACATTTCAAAGCATAATATCTTCACACGGCAGATAAGCAAATAACCATTTTTTTTTTTTTATTTGCTTTCATCTACTGCATTACCGGTCCTAAAAGCTTGCGTACATGGGACTCCTTCGGCTCTCCATTGACTTACTCGAGGATATGGCTCAATAAAGAAGATGATAATGATATAAAAATAAAACAAATGATAATTCTTTTATTTCGTTGATTTTGCCCCCTATGGATTTGTAGTTATTGTTTTTCCGTTTTTCCTTTTCTTTTCTTTTTTTTTTTTTTGAAGGCTTATGACCACTTAAAAAGCATACGTCTCCATGTGGATCCATAGGGTGATGTTTCAGTCCTATCTTTATCCCATTTTATTCTGATGTACTCTGTGTTGGTTGACTGCCGGTACAATAGTTGAGTGGCACGATTTCTTATCTAATAGAGCTTTTACTTGCCTGTTCTTGATATGATATTAAATTTTGTAGGGCTCTAACATTCCAAGTTGTTGACTGCAAAGGCAATTATGATATTTTGGGAAAAAAGATTGTTGTATTGCTTGCTTTTTATCCAACAATGTTTAATCTATTGGCTCATACTAACTTTCCTATATATGTTAGGGAATGATGAAGTTGTTCGTCGAATTATGCTACCCTATGGGTCGTCTAGGGAGAGTTGATGCTACATAGGGCCTATGCTAGCTAAACTGATGGCATGTGATTTTCTCTTGTCCAAAGCTTCACGACTCGCTTAGTAGTTGGAGATTGCGTTTGCGGAGGTTTTAGTGGTTTTTCTGCATGGTTGAAATTTTTGGGGCCGGGATTTAAGTTTGAGCAGATATCAGTCTTTGCAGGATTTTAGCGGTGCTTTGACGTGTAGTTATGGTTCTTAACGACGCTGGAGGAGCGGCGCCGCGCCAGGGTGAGATTTGGGGGGGAGGAGTGCCAAAAAAGTCCTAAACATTTTGTGCTTATGCCAAAAAAGTCCTAAACATTTTTTGGGTGCCAATTTAGTCCTAAACATTTTTATTTAGTGGCGATTCAGTCCTTTCCGGCCAATTTTGACCGGATTTTGCTGACTGAACGCCGACCAGCTAATGTGGCCTAATCGGTGCTGATATGAACAATTTTTAATATTTTTTTAATTCTTTTTCTTTTTAATTTTCTTTTTCTTTTTTTCTTCTCTCCTCCTCCCTCCGGCCGCTAGCCGGACCACGCAACCGGCCAAAGGTGACGGCTGACGAGGCTCACCGGCCACCTCGCTAGTGGCCACGAGAGCGGCCTCGCGCTGGGTAGCGAGGCTCGCCCTCACCGCCCAAGCCGCGATTCGGCGAGGTCAAGCCTCACCGGCCATGGGCGAGGCTCAACCCTCGCCAAATCCAGCATGAGGTGGCCTCTCGCTAGGCTAGCGAGGCTCGACCCTCGCCAGATCCAGCGAGGGCGAGCCTCACCACAGCCACCTAGGCCGCGATTCGACAAGGTCAAGCCTCGCCGGCCATGGGCGGGCGCATCTCCCCTCGGTGTTGGAGCCACACACAAAGGATCCCGTCTCCCCTACATCATATCGACCTCCCCGACTATGTCATTTCTAGAGAGAGAGAGAGAGAGAGAGAGAGATTCGACTTCGAGCTTCACACCTCATGACGACGACGATGACGATGCCATGGGGCAGATTTTCAACAAGCTCCAAGGTACACCGACCCGCCATCTCTCTCCCTCTCTCTCTCTCTTGCTCGCTCGATGTTCGATTCATCGTCGTTCCGAGCAATCAGGACCTTGCCAAACACCCTCGCCAGATCCAGCAAGGGCAAGCCTCACCGCCCAGCGCGAGGCCACCATGGAGGCCACTAGCGAGGTGGCTGACGACCTGGCCGGTCGCCATGGTCCGGCCAACGGCCGAAGGGAGGAGGAGAGAAGAAAAAAAGAATAAAGAATAAAGAATAAAGAATAAAGAATAAAGAATAAAGAATAAAAGATAAAAAAATTCAAAATATTAAAATATTATTAAAAATTGTCCACATCAACACCGATTAGACCACGTCGCCAATCGGCGTCCAGTTAGCAAAATCCAGCCAAAATTGGCCGGAATGACTAAATCGACACTCGCAAAAAGGTTTATGACTAAATTGGTACAAAAAAAAAAAAAGTTTATGACTTTTTTGGCACTTTTTCCCAAGTAGAGGTGTCAAAATGGCTCCATGACCCATTTCCAATCCATTTTATTTATATAAGTTGTATATGGGTCAAAGGCTTTCAAAAATCCAACTAAAAGTTGGTCAAAAAAGTGAGTCTGATTTAAATGGATTTAAAATGGATCAGAACTTGAGACCCATTTCCGATCCATTTAAAATATCAAGTTAGTTGGAACCTTAGAACCCATTTCTAAATTTCCAATCCAAGCCCCACACAATCTTTTTCTCTTTAACTTTATAAAAATGTGTTTTTTTATTATAAAAATCAATATTATAAATATTTTTCATATTTCAATTTTCTCTTCTTTTCTTTTTTTTTTTTTTTCTTTCTTTTCCTCCTTCCTAGCCGGTGGTCGGCACAATGACAGCCAGCAATAGGCCAAGTGAGGCTCAAGCTCACCGGCATGCGAGCTCGTGGTCACCAACGACTGGCGAGGCTCGAGCCTTGCGGGATCTAGCGAGACTATTCTCCCTCAGTGAAAACTTTATCCAATCCATATTACCTTATATTTAGGAGCTTTGCCAATTGCATTGCCTAGGATCGGCCTTGCATTTCAAGATGCTCGGATGATCTTGTTGCCTTACACCAATTGTGTAGAATGCAATCAACTCGTCAATTTGCTTAGCAGCACTAGCATAAGCATCAAAAGCCATGACCCAATCATGTTACTCCATATCGAAAAACTTATCGAGCAAAACAGCCAAAACCTCTCAGATATCAGCATATACCCGAAAGCTCTCCTTCACAACATGGTACAATGCGACCGAGATCGACCAGGTATTCTTTGCCAGCCCAGTGGGCCTACACAACAAGAACCTGCCCAATTAGCCCCCGCAACGGCCCATTTTGCCAAAAATCCTTTCCGGCTTCATTTCCCTCGGGGGAGCCACTACATTTCTCTCTTGTTTCCCTCCCTTCACAGCCACAACATAGCTCATATCCCCACATGACCTCGACCTTCTCATACCCCCATAGTTTCCATAGTCTCTACTCCCGTACCTATCTTCACTGTGAACACTAGCACCACCATGAGCACCACACTTTTACTAGGACCACTGCCGACGCCGCTCTTTCTATCAAACGGGATCAACTTGAGTCTCTGTTGAAAAAATACATACCATAAGACCTTACAGGAGCCGAGTGGTCCCATGAACTAGAGGGAGCCTAGCGACCTAGCACCACGCCTAGTCGTGTACATTATCTCCTCGTGTAAAAGTGGGTCTCCGTCGTTCAACAGAGAACGGATGACCACTAGGGATTTGAGAGCCACAGCATATCCACATGTCTTGCTCAGTTGGCTGCGATGGCGCGGAAAGACATGCATGAACGTCTCCGACCGAGTATGGAGACAAAATCAAGATCTGACGTATGTAATTATCATCCGCAGGATCATCACCATGGCTCGCGGCTTCCACAATGGCTACTCGGAGCTCTGGAGCCATGTTTCTTGCGACCTTGGCGAGGCCGATGCCTGTCTGGTCCTTGACAAGCCCCCAAGGGGTTTCGCGGATCATGCTCTTGAGACATCTTCACCGTCCCCCCTGAGCCCTTGACCCCTTACCTACCTAAAACGCACAAATAAACTAAATTAATGAAACTGGACCCAAAAGCAGCATCACTTGAGGAGGACCAAGTGACCAGCTTTCCGGTGATTTCACAAGACTCGAATCATTTTCACGGTGGAAGTCAAGTCACCATGCTCATCATATGCTTCACTATGCTTAAATATGCTCTGGCGAAGTTAGACCCACCGGTGAGCCGTCGCCGAGGCAGCAGGACAGCATGCTCGCCCCGCCGGGCTCCGCTTCTTCGCTTTGTGCTTCGGTCGGCGAAGGTTTACTTCCCTTGCCCTTGACGCGCTGTTTCTGTTCGTCGGATCGAAGCGTTTGTTACCAGTGAACGGCGATCTGGGATTCGGTTCTTCTGGACCTAAAAATTAAAATGCCCGGCGTAATTAGAGTAGATGTGTTGGAGAATTAGCAGCAACAACTGCTGTTAGTCTCTTTCGTTTGAATCTTCCAAAACCAAAACCAAAATAATCTACTCTCCATCTCCATGGAATTTCCTATAATAAACCTGCTTAAATTACAAAATACCCCATTATGAGGAACTTACATATGAATCCATGAGCTCGGTAATTGAAAAAATAACTTAAGTCTAAAAAAATTATGTATAAATGCATCCATAAATTATTGAATGGTTCCAAGCGTTTCAAATTACGAATGTTGCAAAATTTGCAAAATTTAAAGTTGATAGCTAAATGTAAGTATCGATGAGCATATTAGTATAATTTATCAAATTTCATATAAATCATTTATCTCGACTTCTCAATTAGGAGATTGCAATTTTCTTTTTTCCCTCTTTTTTCTTTTTTTCCTATCTCGCCCCTAATCTAAGTTTCTACGTCTGCCTCTAACCCTCTCAGCGAAGCCCATTAATTGTCAATGGCCTGAGTATAAAACTCCTGTAGAAAGCAAAATGCGTTCAATCAATGCCAACAAAACTTGTAAACGGAGTTCGTGTTTATGAAAAAGAAAAGGTAAACGCCAACTCTTTAACAGTCAACTTTCCTTAAATTCCAAATAAGAGTCTTTCGCGATCTAAAACTCCGTATTTATTTTGCAAATCATTATTAGGATTTTCTTCATGGGCGGCCCTAAATAACTATATCCAACCCCATTCCTACTAAAAAGATAACATTGTTCTCAATCTTTCAATTGCAATTTATAATGACGGCCCCTTTCCTTTTTATTTAGGATAATTACCATAATTAAACATTTCACATGTCTCATCTTTTAGCGTATTAAAGAAAAGTACATTATCAGATCCTATAACTGTTTTATATACTCCGTGTAAAATTATCTCGCTAATAGTAAAAACATTTCTTAATATAGTATAAAATTGAAAAGTCTATTTTTCCTTCAAATGGCATTTTGCCATCGTTAATATCTAATTGGGAGCACATGTCTTTGTCATGAAAAAAATGAATGAATTGCTCTTAGGACATTTTCTTCCGTGTCGCTATATGGATGTTCAATGTATAATTTTAAAGTCTTTTTAATTTTTCCCCAATAAGGATACCCAATCGGTAATTTTTACATTCAAAACAATTACCATAATTTGGACAACATCACAATAATTAGAACATGTGAAGCTAACCACGATAAATCATTATGCAATCTTTCTTACGTGGATTGCTTTGTATATGTACCTCTCTATTTTTTGGTTTCTTTTTCTTTACGGTGATCTTCCACTTCTAAAACTCGAACAACGAGAGGAATTGCCACGTGTTTTTCTCGGATACATGAGAACTTACTTAGACCTCATCGAGAAGATCCGCTGGACCCGGGATTTTCTTTCTCGGCTGGACCGAATTATACGAGAAAATATTGGGTAGGTTTCTCGAATTATACACTACCGTTGATTTTATAATGTCTTATGTGGGCCCCACAGGTGCCACGACAAAAGTAAAGATTGTGAGTCACCTGTTTCGGTGCTTCTGGGTTTAGACAAGTATTTCCTATGGATCGACAAAAGCTCGAAGGTATCATGGATGAGTTTGAACTAGAGAGATGCAAAGCCCAGCCCTGGGCCCGAGCTCAACGAATAAGCTTAGGACAATCTGAAAAAAGTGTCACATTCTACAGTGGGTAGCGAAGGCCCAACAACAAGTTGGGTCCGACTTGAGCCCTTTCAATCACCATCTCTAATCAAAATTTGGAAGTAGAGGTGATCAATGGGTGGATGCCCCGCCTATCCACGAAAAATAAAGGGGGCAAGTTTGTGCGATGTGCTTACCTGCCCTGCCACAACATTGTCTGGAAACATTAGTTAAAGGCAGGCTTGCACCATTCTAATCCTATTTGAAGCCACTCAATAATCACCTCTAAATGCAATCGAAGTTGGAACCCCGGGTTATCCATCCCTATAAATTCAAAGTCAACATGATTTGTGAGAAACACTAACTAGCAAATCATTATTATAAAGAGATTCGGCACGTGACTTCTTTCCCACAAGAAATCTCTTGTAATTTGTTGACGTACATCCTCAGAAGTAGCAAGAATCGATTAATTTGTACACACAATTTTCAAATGAGCAAAGAAAATAATGGGAATGAATATATCGAGACAAAACAGAAGGTTCAATTGATGAGCAAACAATCTTCGTGTTTACATTTACCGTTATGAAAAGAAATCCCTTACAAGACGACATACACAAGCAATTTCGTGGATATTCACTGTATAGAGAACATTCTTCACATGAACATTTTTTTAGCTATATGATAATCGAGATTGTTCAATCACGTGGCCCAATAACCTTAACAGACAGCGATGGTGCCAACAATTGCCTTTTTCAAAAAATGACGTGTCCAATGATTTAATCTTAGTAGAATAAAATATGAAAATGAATGTCTTTTCAAGTTTTCATTACCAAAGTCTTTATAGATTCCCACTTTTGGGTTAGAAAGCAAGGAATTATATTGGGTCACTGGGCGACCCAGAGGAAGGTTTCGTGTCTCTCGCTGTTTTGGATTTAACACAATAGTTGCCTTTTTCGTAATCCGTTGTATTTTGCTAAAAGTCGTTATTGCATTCACCGAGAGCATAGGTTCGTTTACATTGATACTTCTGCAAATCATAAAAACTCAATTTCGCACATAATGAGCAATAAACATCAAAATGATTCAAATCCCATCGACCGTGATAGTCAAAAATCAAGTCGGTGAGCAACAGCATAATCTCCACATAAATTTATTTCATAGATATAATAAGAAATTCCCACCATTTCTTAATTAAAGTCCAAAAAGAGAAAAAGAAAACTCCCAGGGCAAACATGCGGGTTGCATGCAAAGATAACGTAACTGTGAAAAGGCTCTGTTCATTTCAAAAAGTAAAATGAGCGATCTGCAAAATATTTTACTGAGAAATATAACTTGTATTTGTTTACGTAAATGAATGAACGAGAAATATTTTCATCGTTCATGAAAATATTTAGAAAATAAAATTATTTTTTATGTACTAATTATTTCGAGCAATTATTTTTAAGGAAATGTATGTATTACGCATGAAACATTTATTGCCCTTTAACCGTCAACAACGTGAACGTCCATGTGAGATCAAAGGCACCAAGTGAGAACAAGCGAAGGATGCCCCATCAAACCACAAGCATGCACGAGATAATCGAACCAACCCAGCGGGATGGTGTTGACGTCACATTTTAGTGCCTCTTCACCACGACACGTAGATACGATAGAATCTAAGTAAGATTATCAATAATTTAGTATTAATATATATCTAGCACTCAAGTATCATTTTCGTATTGAAAAGGGGTCGATACCATCAAAAAGTCTAAATTACATCAATCAAGACCACGAAGACATAGGTGAGCCATCTTTATTGTTTTGGCGCTTAATAATCACTCTTTAATTTTTAATCCGGAGGCATCTATTTTGCAGGAAGGAGATAATGTTCACAGTGATTATAAAGTAGTTGGTCAGTACAATTTTCATCATCTGCAATGGGGTAGACAATCGGATTGGCAGCCATAATTAATACGGATTATTGATATGGACTTTGGGGCCTCTTCACTTGAAAAATAATTTCGCCTTCAACTTTTATGCAATATTTTGTTTAGGAGTAACCTAATATTTTGTTTAGGGGTAAACCTGTGCACACTGGTACTTTTGATTTCTTTATCCTTAACTTGTTGAATTAAAAACCATAGGATAATCCTAGTGTTGGAGGGTTATTTTTCACATATGATTTAGGGGATGATTTCCCTAAGACTTTAGAGAGGATGTCTCTAAGACTTAAACAGCGTGGGCTCTCATTCACTATAGGTAATTGCTGGACAGCGTGGGCTCTCATTCACTATAGGTAATTAGCTTGTCCAGCAAGTTATTCTTTGCTTTTGTATATTAGCAAATATTGCATATCTTTTTACCAAAAAAAAAAATTGCATATCTAATTGAATGTTATTGATTCAGTTTTTTTAGCTGTAAACGTGTCAACTAGAGCTCTCTAGGAGGAAATCTTTTTTTTTTGTAAAGATCTATGAGGAAACTTTGTTACTGAGTATTTGGAAAAACTCTTAGGGTGTGAAGATTTGTCATTTGTTAAGGTACGACATTTTATATCTACAAATGTAATCCATATTGATTTAATTGATAGCAAAATCTTACTTCTGTAGTTCAATATAAGCAAAAGTCCGTCCTTTCAACTATGGACTACATGCAGCTAATTCGATTGACCCCTCCTAGGCCCCACTTTGGAATCGATGGTCAAAGGATCGAGGTCAAAGCCAACCATTTTTTAACCTATGTTGAAAATGCATAATACGAGCTATATCACTACGAGGCAAGTGTTCATCATTCTGGTTGTTTGTTGTTTGATCCATGAACAATTTATCTGTTAGTTCATTGGATTGGCTTTAAGTAAATATGATTCAAGCATAGATTTATTTGGATTTTGATTATGGCAATTTAGGTATTTATTGAACCGATTTTTCTAAAGAGTAAAAGTAACAAAACCTCGAGGGAGGTAATAGAGACTAATGTCTAGAAACGTAAGATGTTTATATTGGGTAACAAGATGTTGATCTACGATGGTAGAGATAATCTGTACACAGCTAGGCCACTCCCCTTCCAACAAATAAAGTTTAGAGTTAATGTTTCAAGACCACAAAGACGGTGAGCCTTCTTTATTGTTATGGCATTTAATAATCACTATTTAATTTTTAATCTAAAGGCATCTATCTTGCAGGAATGAGAGAATGTTCACGGTGATTATAAAATATGTTGGTAAATACAATTTTCATCCTCTGCAACGTGATAGACAATCCAATTGCCCGCCATAATTAATACGGGTTATTGATATGGACTTTAAAGCCTATTCACTTGAAAAATAATTTCACCTTCAACTTTTATGCAATATTTTGTTTAGGGGTAACATGTGCGCACCAGTACTTTTGATTTCTTTATCATTAACTTACTGAATTAAAAACCATAGGTACTCTAGTGTTGGAGGGTTATTTTTCATAGATGATTTAGAGGATGATTTCCCTAAGACTTTGGAGAGGATGCCACTAGTCTCTAAGACTTAAATAGCGCGGGCTCTCGTTTACTATAGGTAATTAGCTTGTCTAGTAAGTTACTCTTTACTTTTGTACATTAGCAAATATTGCATATCTGTTTAAATGGTATTGATTCGGATTTTTTTTAGCTGTAGACGTGTCAACTAGAGCTCTCTCTGAGGAAATCTTTGTTATTCTGTATTTGGAAAAATTCTTAGCGTGTGAAAATTTGTTAACACCTTTAAGAATTTGTTAAGGTACGACATTTTATATCTACAGATGTAATCTTAGTTGATAGCAAAATCTTACTTATGTAGTTCAACATAGGCAAAAGTCTGTCATTTCAAGTATAGACTACATGCAGCTAATTTAGTTGATCACATGCCCCTTCCTAGGCCCGACTCTGGAACCGATGGTCAAAGAATCGAAGTCAAAACCAACCATTTTTTGACCTAGGTTGAAAATGCATAATATGAGCTATATCACTACGAGGCAAGTGTTCATCATTTTAGTTGTTTATTGTTTGATCGGTTATGAACAATTTATTTGTTAGTTCATTGGATTAGTTTTAAGTAAATATGATTCAAGCATAGATTTATTTGGATTTTGATTGTGGCAATTTAGGTATCTATTGAATCGATATCTCTAAAGAATAAAAGTAGCAAAATCCAAGGGAGGTAATAAAGGCTAATATCTAGAGACGTAAGACGTTTGAGTTGGGTGACAAGATGTTGATCTACGACGGTAGAGATAGTCTGTTCATAGCTAGGCGACTCCCCTTCCAACAAAGGAAGTTTAAAGTTAAGTTTCAAGACCACGAAGACATCAGTATAAGGTGAGCCTTCTTTATTATTTTGGCACTTCATAATCACTCTTTAATTTTTAATCTAGAGGCATCTATCTTGAGGAAAGAATGTTCGCAATGATTATAAAGTATGTTGGTCAATACAATTTTTATCATCTGCGATTGGGTAGACAATCGAATTGCCCACTATAATTAATACAGGTTATTGGTATGGACTTTAGGGCCTCTTTACTTGAAATATAATTTCGCCTTCAATTTTTATGCAATATTTTGTTTATGAGTAACCAATGCACACCAGTACTTTTGATTTCTTTATTCTTAACTTGCTGAATTAAAAACCAAAAGTATCCTAGTGTTGGAGAGTTATTTTTCACAGATGATTTAGGGGATGATTTCCCTAAGACTTTGGAGAGGATGCCACTAGTCTCTAAGACTTAAATAGCGTGGACTCTCGTTCACTATAGGTAATTAGCTTGTCCAGCTGTTTGAATGGTATTAATTCAGATTTTTTTTTAACTATGGACATGTCGGCTAGAGCTCTCTTTGAGGAAATTTTTCTTACTAAGTATTTGGAAAAATTCTTAAGTGTGAAGATTTGTTAACGCCGTTAAGAATTTGTTAAAATACGATATTTTATATCTATAAATGTAATTCATATTGATTTAGTTGATAGCAAAATCTTATTTCTGTAGTTCAACATAGGCAAAAGTCCGTCATTTCAAATATGGACTACATGCAATTGACCACATGGCCCCTCCTAGGCTCAACTCTGGAATCGATGATCAAAGAATCGAGGTCAAAGCCAACCATTTTTGGATCTATGTTGAAAATGCATGATACGAGCTATGTCACTACGAGGCAAATGTTCATCATTATGGTTGTTTGTTGTTTGATCTGCTATGAACAATTTATTTGTTAGTTCATTGGATTAACTTTAAGTAAATATGATTCAAGTACAGATTTATTTGGATTTTGATTGTGACAATTCAAGTATCTGTTGAACCGATTTCTCTAAGAAGTAAAAATAGCAAAACCCATGGTAATAGAGGCTAATGTTTAGAGACATAAGAGGTTTGAGTTGGGTAACAAGATGTTGATATACGATGGTAGAGATAGTCTGTACACAGCTAGGCCACTCCCCAACCAACAAAGAAAATTTAGAGTTAAAGTTTCAAGACCATGAAGACATCGGTATAAGATGAGCCTTTTTTTTTATTGTTTTGGCACTTAATAATCACTCTTTATTTTTTAATCTAGAGGCATCTATCCTGCAGGAATGAGAGAATGTTTACGGTGATTATAAAGTAGGTTGGTCAGTATAATTTTCATGCTTTGCAACGGTGTAGACAATCGGATTGCCCACCATAATTAATACGGGTTATTCATATGAACTTTAGGGCCTCTTCACTTGAAATATAATTTCGCCTTCAAATTTTATGCAATATTTTGTTTAGGGGTAACATGTGCGCACCAATATTTTTTATTTCTTTATCATTAACTTGCTGAATTAAAAATCATAGATATCATAGTGTTGGAGGGTTATTTTTCACAGATGATTTAGGGGATGATTTCTCTAAAACTTTGAAGAGGATGCCACTAGTCTTTAAGATTTAAACAGTGTGGGCTCTCGTTTACTATAGGTAATTAGCTTGTCCAACGAGTTATTCTTTGCTTTTGTACATTAACAAATATTGCATATCTGTTTGAATGGTATTGATTCAGATTTTTTTTAACTGTAGAGCTCTCTCTGTAGACGTGTCGGCTAGAGCTCTCTCTGAGGAAATCTTTGTTACTGAGTATTTGGAAAAACTCTTAAGGTGTGAAGATTTGTCAACACCATTAAGAATTTGTTAAAGTACGACCTTTTATATCTATAAATGTAATCGATATTGATTTAGTTGATAGCAAAATCTTATTTCGTTCAACATAGGCAAAAGTCCATCATTTCAAGTATGGACTACATGCAGCTAATTCAGTTGACCACATGGCCCCTCCTAGGCCCACCTCTAAAATCGATGGTCAAAGGATTGAGGTCAAAGCCAACTATTTTTGAACCGATACAAAAAATGCACGATACGAACTATGTCACTACGAAGCAAGTGTTCATCATTCTAGTTGTTTGTTGTTTGATCTACTACAAACAATTTGTTTGTTAGTTCATTGGATTAGCTTAAGTAAATATGATTCAAGCATTAATTAATTTGGATTTTGATTGTAGCAATTCAAGATAACCCCTACTACCTCTCTCTGCGTTCAGCTGCTTTTACTCTAGAAATGACAATTTTATCCCTCTTGTCGTTGTTTGTGTGTGCTCCAAGTTAGACTCACTACTACTGCGACCAAGTTATGGGAACAATTTGACTGGATGTATTTCTTCTCTAAGTCAAGATAGGGCCGAAGGCTCCAAATACCCAATCTTGACACATGTATCTTCCAACAAGGGGGGAAAGGAGGGACGCAATTCCTCTCACGACCCCGGAATGACCGCGTTATCAGTCGATCATGGCGTCTAATCGTAGCGATGGGAATTCAAAAACCTTCTTCTTTTTCATTGTGAACTAATAGACAAATTGTTTTCCAAGAAACAATTTTACAATCCTATATTTGGCATATCTCTCAAGAATCTCGTAGATCGAGCCTCACAAGTGAAACACACAATGTGAATCTAACATATTAAACAACTAGAATGATGAACACTAAAAAGAAAAATGGGTAAAAGATAATAGCAGGAAATGTTAAGATTCAGATTCTAAAAATGTGCCTCGGCACTATGTTAATTTTTTTCCTCAAAAGCCTTATACTATGGAGAAATGGATCTAGTAATTATTATTGCAATATATTTATCAACATAAACACCCTCGAATTTTTATTTTCTCTCTTTTGATAAAACAATCTTATCCGTGCTTATAGCATCAAGACATGCACAACCTTAATCATGAGTAAATTAAGAATTATTTTCTAACTCCCCCTTGAGCTTACCAAAGACATTCACCCGGATTCAGACGATAAGAACAAGGGGAATGTGAGAGCAAGGGTGAAGACGTGGAGCTAAAGTAACATTTTGGGCACAGGTTTTTTAGGGGAATTTTTTCTCTGACAATTCTTTTCTGACAAATGCATATACATTTACCATCTTCCCTGTTTTGCCCTCAAAAGCATCATCCCTAAAGCCTCACTCGATCATTATTTTGATGCCAAGAAGCCGAGAAAAATCTTAATTTTAAATATCCAGTCTCACTCAAAGGAATCAAGAAATTGGAATTTATGATTTAAAATAAAGTAATCAAAAATTTCATTGTTATATATGTATGTATACATAAACAAGCGACGACACCAAAAATAGTAAATATTGTTTTCGACACACGATTGGTCTCTTAGGTGTGTTTGGTAACGTTTCTGTTTAAAAATTGTTCCAGGAAACAGAAATAGAAAAAAGTGTTTCTGTTTCAGGGAACAATTTTTGAACAAAAAAATGCATTTGGTAAATCTGCTCCAAAAATAAAAAAATAAAAAAAAATAGAAACACGTTTGGTAATTTTGTATAATTTTTTTTATTTTTTAATATTTTTATTTTATTTTTTATATTTTCTTTCTTATTTTCTTATTTATTTTTTATTTTTCTTCTTTCTTCTTTTGGTCGGCGGCCTCGCCCAGCCACGGCGAGGCTCGCCAGCCGCTGGGTGAGCTCGGCTTCGCCGGATCTGGGCGAGATTGAGCTCGCCTAGCCCAACGCGAGATCGGCCTCGCTAGGGGCCGGCGACGCTCGGCCTCGCCAGGAGCTGGTGGCGCTCCAGCGAGGTCGCCGGCCCTCAACGGCTGGTCGCCGGCCATTGCCGAGGTCAGCGACCAGCCACAGAAAAAAGAAGAAAAGAAGAAGAAAAAAGAGAGAAGAAAATGAAAGAGAGAGAAAAAGTGTTAAAATGTGTTCTAGAAACAAGAAACAACTTCTTTTTTTTTTTTTTTCTTGTTTCTGCATTCCAAATGTGTTTTAACAAAAATACAAACAAACCGTTTCTTCTTTTTGTTCCTTTAAACAAAAAAAAGACACAAAAAGTTGTTTAAAAACAGAAAAAAGAGGTGAAAACAAACGCAGCTTTACTCTCTCTTCTAAAGTAAAGGTAAAACGAATTCCCATTTTCCAATGCTGCATCCATGCGAGATCCGTGCAATGGACATTAAAAGAATCCTCATTCGGAAGGAAGGGAGGGGTACAGGCTTCTTATAGTCTAGAGGAGGAGGAGGAGAGTGTTTTGTTGCTTCTCGCGTTTGAACAACTTTGCGACAGTAAAGCCCAATTCAAAATGACGATCTTATCCGTCTCGTCGTAGTTTGTGTGTACGCTCCAAGTCAGACTCAAAGTCAGACTCACTATTGCTACGACTGAGTTATTGAGTTATGGGCACGATTTGGCTAGGTGTTTTTCTTCTCCTATACCAAAAGGGAACTTTAAAGGGACAAACTCAGATATAACACCGACAAAATTAGCCTGAAAGTCGGTAGAAAATACAAGGCACAAAATTACAAAATGAAAAAAGAGGAACGCAAAAAGTATGACCATCCGGGGATTCTCCATTTATACAAAATGTATAAGACCAAAGAAAACCACTAGCTATTGAGCCACTATGCCGTATGCAAACCATTTCCTCTCACTCAACTTCTCTTTAATTTCAGTTCTAGCAAGGCGTATCAAGAACACTGCCGCAAACAAAATAGAAATAATAAGCATAAAAAATACACTGTTCCATCCTCTAGTAGAAATATATCCTGCCAAAAGTGGACCAAGAGCTGCTCCCACAGAACCTGTACCATCTATAATTGCAGTGACAGTTGCTAATGCCCGGGAATTTCCTCTAACCGTGCTCTGTGTACCAAGATCAGCAGCAACAGCCGTCGTAATCAATGAGTACGGCCCATTAACAAGCATTCCGGAAACAAACATCAAGCTGACATTAGCCAACATAGATATGCTTCCATATGCCCGGTATAAAACAAGGGCGGGCATTGATAGGAACAAGAATCCAATTGAAGTAACAGCTCGAGCTTCAATTTTATCAGAAACAAATCCCGCTAGAATTCCACCCAGAACTCCTCCGATGTCAAATATTGTTGAAAGGATGCCCGCAGTTTTGTGTGACAAATGCACGCCAGCAACAGCTGAATTTCCATCAAATTTCACAATGAGCAACTATCAAGTCAAGTGCACCAATTAAAGCAGAAATTCACATCAGTACAACGCCTTAGCCACTCTTCAAAAACCATGAAAGTTACAGGCCCAGGCCACGGTTTTTAAAGTAAATGAACTCATACACACAAAATCACACTCTTAGATGAAAAACAATCCAAAGGCAAAGTTCCAAAACACAGGTTTTGAAGCACAATCCCCACAAAGCCAGTCCAAAGAGGCTGTTCAGTGTAGCATGGGATGATGCATGTCCACATAAAACAATGCATGCACGTGATTGAATTACTCATGAACTAGGCATGGGGAATCAATGCAAGACTATGCAAATTGTCATTCTTAAAAAAACTTAAGAACTACCTGTGTGCCTTATATAGAAGGGCAACCAATACAGAAACGTATAAGCAACAAGCTTGGAGAAGAAGAGGCAGAATGCAAATGGTGCCACACCAGGCAATCTCCATGCCTCCAAGAAGCCTATTGCATCTGAAGACTCGACATCCTTCACATTATTCGTGTGAAGCAAACCCGCCTCTTCAGATTCCAGTTTCTCTGAAGTTTCAATATCTGCCACTCCCACATTCATCTCAAACTCCTTACCTGGTGACTCAAATCCAAGATCCTCAGGTGCCACCGCTAGACATAGAAAAATCAAGACACCAATCAAAATAACCAAAACCCCAGGCAATACAAAAGACCAACCCCAACCATACTCCAACATCCCAGATGCCACCACCGATCCAATAATGTTACCTATAGATGTATGTGAATTCCATACGCCCATAATCAACCCTCTCTTAGCTTTTCCAAACCAGTTCCCCACAACTGCCACCACACAGGGCCATCCAATAGACTGAAACAACCCACAAGCAATCTGCACCCCAACAAAATATCCTAACAAATGCACATCAAACCAATAGCCTAGACCAAAAACAATAGTCAACAAACCACTACCCATCATTCCAAACACAAGAAACAACCTCAAATCCATTCGATCGCCGATGTGACCCGCAAAGTACATGCCAACAGCATAAGATGCAAGGAACGCCAGATCGAGCTCGCCAAGCCGATGGGTGCCCTGAGGACCATCGAATGGTTCCCACCCGGAATCCGTCGCATTAGAATCTAACGAAACCTGGGTCAAACTAGATCGGGATTCGGTCAAATTGGATTGAACATTGGGCCCAAGCACGCTCTTGACGATGCTCTGGGGCTTCCTGGAGGCATGGAATGAGGCGTAGGCCAAGAACGTGAGGATCAAGACACAGATTTGGTGGAAAAGTAGGGTTCTGTGAGGGGGTTTAAGGGTTGGGAAAAGAACTAAGATGGGTGCTAGGGTTCGGGAACTAGGCTGCATTTTCCACGGTCAATGGACGGATTCAAGCTCTACCCAAGATTCTTGATCCCCAAAAAACCGAGACTTTCCCATCAAGTCCGGGTCTTGAAGTCCCCGAATCAAGAACCCGGCATCAGGGTCCCGAGTTTTGCAGGGCGAATCGTTCGAAAGAAGGGGAACCCAAGAAAGTCGAGGAAAATGAAGAGCTCAGGAAGTAATCTCTGCGGGTCAAAGTTCGGAATTGATACCGTCGATCCGTCGAGCACGTATGAAGGAGATTAGGACAAGACGATCTAGAGCTGGCAAGAGCAATTCAGCATCGGATAATCGACAGGAGGAGGAATGGACAAGCAACCCGAGTTTTGGCAGCAGAAGAGGGAGGACGAGGCTTCTGCAGTTTCTCCCCTCTCGGTTTCTGGTATTTCAGGTACAAAGTTTCGAGTCCACGAAAAGTCGAGGAGTTCCTACCAACAAATACTCCAAAAGAGAGAGAGAAACAGGGAGAGGAAAATTCAGAGCTTCTCCAATTTGTCAATTGTTGATTTCAGGATTTCTCTTTTACCAATCCAGCATTGGATTTTAAACATGGACGCAACGCATCTCCAATTTTCAATGTATTTAACAAAATCATTATTGAATTTCACGTTCCATCCATTTATTTATTTACGTACATTTACATCACGTTATTTCTGAGATTTGATCAATATTACTTCTAAGATTTGATCAATAATATTTTTCAAAAAAATTAATCATACATTTAGTGTCATTTCATTTCTCTCAAAGCCTCAATTCGGTTATTTTTTCTTATGAAAACTATCAATCCATAATAAGATAACTTAATCACTTGAATTTCATTCGAATTATCTCGTTATCTCTTTAAATAAAAGCACAATTTTACTTTATTTATACCACATGATCAGTTAACCAAGCATTCAAAATATAAAAGGCGTGGATATACCGAATATGCATAATTTATAAAAATATGAATCACTTCAATTGAAACAAGAAAATTGTATAAAATTCAAATGATGAGATGAAATTCACAGCCGAACGCAAAAAAAAAAAGGGGGAAGAAGAAGAAAAGATTTGAGTGTCTTCGGCTTCTGGAGAATTGTTTGATTCACTAACTCCTTTGTTACAATTGAGAATTTTCGACTTCGTTACTTAAACAATTGATATTGAAAGAGCAAATGGACAAAAAACTTCACGAGGATTTTACTTACGTACGATTCTTTCCCCCGCACGATACCTACGTTGACTTTTGGGTGAGGACATTTTGGACATCCACGGTCTCTTATGTGATCCGAAGAAGACCTCGTACACGAATGCTTGACTTGCATCTGCACATACGTGAGAGCAGGTAGCTACGCGTATACATACGACCACATTGCCCAAAAAAAAGACAAACTAAAATACGCAAACATGCCTTATGATGCCTTTGCCTTTCCCTCAAAGTCATCGGACGACAAGGAAAGGAGACCTAACTCCGAAATAAACCTCCGTCCTCATGATTGCATGGCAAGGTGACTACAGAAAGAATATACCGAAGCTTCTCATCACGAGACACTGAAAAAACGTACATAACCAAGAAGAATTCCGGCGGTCCACTCTCAACTTAAATCAATAAAAAAAACTGATACAACAGTGCTAAGGCAAGTTACATTGTGCCACAGATGTTTAAGCTATGTTAGAAGAGGATGGTACTGAAGGAATAAAGGAAAAAAACCTTCCTTACGGTTGCCCTACAGAAGCAATTATACAGAAATCTTTTCTAGCAAAAGCTCAGCTAACACAAGTGCAACGTCACATAATTACATAGGCAAGTGCCAAGAGATTGCCAATGCGAAGCCCCAGGAGACTTTAGAGGCAAAATGCTCATATGCCCTCCATCTTCTGTGGCAGTGAGGAAATCCTTGAATCAAATCATCTGATATTGATGATCAGCTGCATGCTGAGCTAATTCCACCATCATTGCCTCGTCAAAGAATTTGTTGATACTGACATCCTCACTCATACCCTGTATTAAACAAAGGCACAAGGTACTTCCGTTACTATCCGTCGAAACAGATGAGAAGCAAAGAGCAAGGGGTTGCAAACAATTGCTGTTGGTGTTTCCAGCATCATTCCATCGAATTGCCAGAACATTTAATGCAAATAAAGGAACATGTTGCACATCTAAATGATGAAGGACGAAGACTTTCATAGTGCAACTTGCAGATACAATGAAGGCAATGAAGGAGGGATGTTCCATTCTATTGGCGCACATATCTCGCTCAAATTATAATTTCCTTTCCCTTAATCCTACTGGCAATGCCCTTTCTAACTGTTTCTTTGCCAGAATGGGGTCGAGAATCATGCAGAAGTGATCTCAAGACTCCATCCTAATCTGATAGAACCAAAAGACACAATCCTCCTGAAAGCTTTATTGCCTCTTATAAAGAAATCAGTTCAGAACACGATCTTAACCTGTGATTCTCTAAATCCTCTAGTGTGCCAAAGAAACTAGATTTGACAGACAGTCTTTACCTTTCTACGCCTGGTCTTCACCATGAATTCTCGTGCAAGGTGCTGAATTGGGGCAGGCTCCAGAGGCCGCAAGACTATGCTCTTGTCAAGAGGATCACCAGGAACTATAGCCCAGTGGTCAAAGACCGATAGGCAAAATGCTTGTCCTTGAGTATGATATCTCAAGTCTGTCTCAAAACCAAATGACTCTATCACGGGTAAAAATGCCTGAAACCAACAAGAGATTGCATTCAATTGGTATATAGGTACACATTAAAGCTAACCCTTCTTTAATTGACCATTCACGGATGTCCTCTTATTATATGGTAGTTATCTAGGTCAGTATCTTATGCAAAAGTCTAGCAGATTATCTCTAAAATCTAACTCCCTGCAAAATTGTCACTCTCATCTATTGAATGCAACCATACTTCATTAGAACACAATCTTCCAATTTGTTAGCTAGCAATGGAACCGTCAGCCTGTTACCAAGTTGATAAAAATATTTCCAGCTTCTAGGTATCATCTTAGCCAGTCGTGAGAGTTATCTTTGCAGATCATCTAACAAGTCATGAAAGCATACATGCAAATACAAAGCAAGCCAAGATCCAAACCTTAACAGTGTAACTTGGGGTCCCTGGCTGGGGGACATCAGCTGTCACATGTCCACGCCTTCGAGATAACACCGTGTAGATTGCAGAGACACAGTCTATTGGTGTTTGTATCTGGAAACAAGTGACTGTAGTTAGGTATCACCCAACCTATCTAATAATGTGGAGAGATAATACACATGACAAAGATAAAGAATCAGGCATTAATAATTACCATCCATTTGATAATCACAATTACCAATTGGAGATGTTACTTTGGAAAATCCTGATAATCCTCAAATTTGATGAAGTTAAAAGCAAGAAATGAAAGAGTCCAACTTTACACTCAATACTTGAGGACCTAAATTCAATTTGCTCTGCAATCATGTGCACAAACATAGGAAGCTCCATGGCAAGGTGAATGCCATAGTTCAACCACAGCAGAAGGCACAAGACAAAGCCCCTGTATGCCAACTCTACCATCTGCCCTCATACTACCTTTGATTCTAATTCTCATCAAATGCATCATATAGCATCTAAGATCACCCTAAAAAGGGGGACAAATTATGCAAATCCTCCATTGTAATTTTACTCAAGAATCATTGATTGTCCACAGAAAGCAATCATAACTAATTCTTACGGTCATATCAACTTCAAAATCAAATGAAATCACTTTGAACCAAAAAAGTTCTGCAATGCCAAAAGGCACTTTCATGCTAAAGTGACCAACATAGCTAAGTTCTGCATTGAGGAGGCTTTCTTGTTCATCATGAACGGAAGAAGCTGATGAGACAACAAAAATGGATGATATTCCCTGGTATATGTTATTGGATGCAAAACATAGCAGTCGGTCGTTCTTCTTGGAGAAATAAACCTAATGGCAAGTGCTAACCTCCACATAATATACTGGCTCCATGAGACGAGGAGTTGCCATGAGAAATGAAGAATAAGCCACACGTCGAGCAGTAGGAATGATCTGCCCTGATCCACGATGTAATGGTTCAGGTGCTATCCGCGCATCAACAATTTTGAACTTCACATTTCTGATGGGTTCATCACACAAAGGCCCTTCCCGAGCACCCCATTGAAATCTGTCCAGAATCACCGTAAATGAGTATAGCAGACAACTCCAAATAGAGAAAAGCCCCCCCACCCACAGATACACTCACCCATGGAGGGGGAGGGGGGAGACAGACAGACAGAGATGGGCAGATAGAAGCACAATACCCCTGAACAATAGAATCTTTGACAGAATTCAGCAAGCTCTTATCCACTTCACTGGATAATGTGTCATCCAACAAAATATTGGGTCCCTGCAAGAAATGGCCATTATCACATTATCCGGCATCTATGTATCTGGAAACAATATATGAAGTGGAATATGTTCACCCATAATTCTTAAATTGGAAAATCCAGACATCGTCATGATTATGGATAAAATAATTAAACATTCGTCATCTAAACTTTCTCATATTAAAATGATCAGCTGCTAGTTCACCTGCTTATCAGGCCCAAACGCCCATATGGACCGTGCAGCAAGCAGATCCCAGTCATATTTTTTCTGAAAGAATTCCCCAAGTTCCTTCTTTTTCCAGTCAATGCTGACAACTCCATTTTCAATATCTTCAGCGAGTCCTTTTTCCAAAGGCTCTGCAACCTGAACCAGAAGGAAGCATCTAAACAATCCTGATCTAACTTAATTATGTGAGTAGGAATGATCCAACAGCACTTGGAACAAAAGCAGAATCAAAAAGCAAAGTCACCATTGTTATCTTATTCTTTTTGTTAGGTGTCTCAGCAAAGCATCTCATAGATGAAGACTCAACCACTGTTTCAGAGAATGAAACAACAGGGTCGGCCACCTGCACCAATAAGAACATGAAAATAAGTGTGCATCCAAAGAAAAAGCGAAAGAGGGACAAGATGAAATATCATTCAACTGAAGCTGAAACATAGAGAAGTTTGAAAGAAATGGCACCTTCACTTCCACCTCCGAGTAAAGCTCTCTCAGATCCTTCATAATTGAATCCAGATACAATTCTCCAGTACCTAAAATAGTGTGCTCCCCAGACTCCTCAACTTTCGTGATGGCCAGAGGATAGCTCTTGCTTATCTTCCTGAGACCCTCCACCATTTTTGGAAGCTCACTAGGATTTAGAGGCTCAGTAGCTGTTTTAACAACAGGAAGTGTATTGAACTGAAGAGGCCGGAATATGTAGACATCCTCATCATAGTCAACGTTACAAAGGGTGGCAGTTTTCATGATTGAAGCATCAACTCCTTCAATTAAGACCCATGAACCAGGAGGGGCCTTGGCTATGGGTATCCGATATCGAGCTTGATAGATCCACAATTTTGTTACTTCTTTCACTGTCATATCCTCTTCATCATCCGGGGAATAGCCTTCTCCAAGAACACGTAAGGTCTGACCTGTCTGAATCTCACCACTATAGACTCTACCAAATGCATCAAACACGCTGCAATCAGACTTTGGATATAATTTAGTGACATTTACCATTAGCGGGCCAGAGGGATCACATTTTTCCATAGCCTTGTAGATCATTGAATCTTCAGGCCCAGTGTAAATATGCTCAACCTTCTTGCTGGCGGCATCTTTGGCTGATGGAATATGTCGAACCAGCATATCTGTAAAACCTGACGCTGAACCAAAAACTGAACTGCAAGCTAGCCGAAGCAAAGGTCTCACATTCAACTTGTAAGCGGCATTGCTGAGAGTGACCCCTAGTTCTGCAAGAGTTGCCTCCACACTTTTCTTATGCTCCCCAATTACTTGACTGTATATCTTGTACAGGGGCTCAAGCACAAATTGGACAAACGACCTCTCCCCTCCACTAACTGGAGCTTTTTTCCTAAACACCCTGGTATCTGGATGATAGTAGTAATCTCCCCAAAGACGGGAAGCAAACTTATCGGCATCAAAAGGGATACCGTGGAGTTTGACATATAGTTTAGCAAATGACTGCAAAGTGAAGGACCATCCCGCTGTTGCACTTGCAAAACAAACATTTCCAGCCACCGGGTCTATTACCTGGACACCTCCAGCAATTGAAGACACTGCAGAAATGTGGTTGTTAATTATTTCAATGGTATGCCTCAGCTTGTGATAAGCATCCTTTGGTGGCAACTTAAGCTCTGTTATCAGTCTGTCAACCTGAAACAAAAAAGTTCCATGAATAATAGCACTGGTCAAATTATCACAAGATACCTTTTAGCTGCAATACACTTACTTTGTTAATCACAACAACTATGGGAAGGCGCTCTTGGATAGCATGCCGGATGGCCCGTTCTGTATTTACCTGTCAATGAGAAAATGTCAAACCTGTTCGTCAGATTTTTTTCTTGGGGTTATTTTTTTTTTGGGGGGCGGGGAGAGGGGAGATCTTGACTATATCATACAGACATGACTAGATATCCGACATGGTAAGATCTAACATACTTCACCAATACCCATCAATGTAAATTCGCATCACTTTAATGCAATGGTCATGTAGGACAAAATGACATCCACTAAACCATACATCCAAGAAAATCAGGAACCTGGGCACAATAACCATCAATAAAAACCCACTAGGAGAACTCCAGAACCTATTTCATGCAAAATTTTGGTGAGAAGCAATGCTAACTATGATTCCATATACAAGATGTAAGCTTGATTCCAGTCTAGAGAAGCTGCAACAAGAAGAAAGGACAGAGTTTGTACCAAAACCCCTTCAGCAGCATCCACAATCAGCACAGCTCCATCGGCGAGCCAAAGAGCAGCCGTCATTTCATCAGAGAAATTGGCATGCCCAGGCGTGTCCATGATGTTACAGAGGTACGATTTCGAATTACTATCCTCCAGCACAAGGGACATCGGAATGGCCTTAATCGAGATCCTCCTCTCCTGCTCATCAATCCTCGTATCCGTATACCTCATGTGCTTCTCATTGTTGACATCAAATGTGGAGTTGTGGTGCGTTTGCTCGACCAACATGTCCATGAACACCGTCTTCCCGTGATGCACATGCCCCACGAGCGCGACGTTCCGGACCAAAGCCGGGTTCGACATAAGGCCGATGAGGAACTGCGTCGACACGTAAGTGGAAGAATCCTTCACGCCGACCTCGAACTTGATGTTCCGGACGGGCTTGATAATCGGCTGCTCGAGGGGCTGCTCGTCCTCGTCCATGACCAGCGTCTCGACGTCTTCGCCGTAGACTTCCTCGGCGGTGGGGTAATACTTCTTGTCCTCGGCGAGGACGACCTGATTCTCCATGTCGACGTCGTTGGAGGCGGTGATCCACCCGTTCGCGCCGACGCCGGCGCCGGCGTCCTCGCCGTCGGATTCGGCCGGCTCCTCGCTGCGCTTGTCCGGGAGGTCCTCATCTTCT
The DNA here is from genome assembly GCF_016545825.1 of Eucalyptus grandis. NCBI lineage: Eukaryota > Viridiplantae > Streptophyta > Magnoliopsida > Myrtales > Myrtaceae > Eucalyptus > Eucalyptus grandis. Next base: position 70,563,473 of record NC_052614.1, read on the forward strand.
TCCTCCTCGCCCCCGGACTCTAGGTCGGATTCGATTTCGGGTCCGATGTAGTTCCCGAACTCGTCGTACAAGCTATCGTCCATTGCTCACCTCGGTTCCGACGGCAAGTCGGCGAGCTAGGCCCGGCGGCGGCGGAGGCGGAGGAGGTCGGCGGAGGAGGCGGCGAGATGCAGGAGAACGAGACCGGCGGGGAGAGAGAGGGAAGGGGGAAGAAGCAGTGAAGTGAGGGTACAAAAGGAGGAAAGGGTTTTAGGTATTTCCGTAATATTGGGAAATCGTAGGGATTCTTTTGTAAGGAAATGTTGTTTACTAACTTTGTATTGATTTACACCCCAAAAAAAAAAAAAACCCAGTATTGGCTTAAATTATTAAATTTCGGTAAAAATCGACTAAATTTGATAAAGAACGAGGAGTTGTCTAATTCGTTTAATAGAAATGTAATTGATGGTAATGAAAAATTTGCTAAATAAACCAATAAAACCTATTAGTAATTGTCATTTTTCCATGCTCTATAAAAGATTATTGATATTTGCCTATCATTGTTAATTATCATCCAACAACCTTGTGATTATATTTTCAAAACTTTGGATTATCTACAACTTAGAAATTAATACTTTTTCAAAATTTACTTTTATAAATTTACCAAACCGGCCCATATGCGATAATTCTCTTATTTACATCTTTTTTAATGTCGCCAGAAATGAAACTTGACGACTAAAATAGGCCTACTTGCTCATCTACTCACACCAAAAGCTTCTAATTGCATCACTCTTTTGATCTAATTATAGATCTCTTGCCACTATAATTGATAGGCATGATTTCATACTATAGAAGAAAATTAAAAGGTATGCTCCTTCATCGAGACAATCAAGTCATAGTCCCATCGATTTTTTTGGGCGATTGTGAAAAACCTATTTGCCCAATCAAGCTTTGACGAGTCCGAAAAATTCCTTGTGCTACATCAACTTCATTTTATTCTGCATAGATAAATTTCGGTGATTCAAAGCCTTGTTATATGAGAAAAAGGAGAAATTATTACACCGATGCTAACGGCAAGGTGACACTAGAATGGTCGGGGGGAAGGACTCACTAGCAATCCATCGAATTTTTTTACGAATTTACCCCCCAATGTCTTGAAAATATCACATGACACCCACTTTCTAGTTTTTTTTCGAAATTCAGAACCCTACTCCCCTCTTCAATCAGGCTCAGTTTTTCTCTCTCCTCCAGCTCGCGCGGTGGTCTTCAAGCTCGCCGGCGGGAGCCCGAAGCTCGATTCCCGGCGTCTCGCCGCCAGGCCGGAGGTCCCTCTCTCTCTCTCTCTCTCTCTCTCTCTCTCCCTCTCCCTCCCCGTTCCACCCGGCGCCGGCGATTTGCTTTCAACTCCGGCGGAAAGCGCCGGCTCTGTGTTCGCCTCTCTAGCGTTGGGGGTTTCGATTTTCTGTCGAAATTTTTCCGGCGATTGAGGCAAATCTCGTGCATTTGCGAGCTGTGCGGCTCCTGTAATCCCTGGAGCTTCGCTGTAGATATGTGCTCTTTCGTTATCATTTGATCCGCTGATTTCCCCTAGTTCAGTATAGCGAGAAGGAAGACGCTTGGTTTGGTGATGCAGCGGCGAGGAGCCGCGGGGCAATGTCGTTTCCTGTCCTTAATTGGGACTCGGAGTGGATGTAGACGGAGACGTCAGTCGATGAAGGGTTTGGCTTTCCTGGGCAATGAAAATTCATGCCTTTGTAGTTTGGGATAGAGGAAAGCTTTGATCTTCGGTTGTATCGGCAGGAATTTTAGTTTGGGATGCGCACTATGAAGTTTTAGTAGGGGTTACTGTAGAGGAAGTCCTTTTTCGCCGATTTTTCCCTATATGCATTTTGTAGTTGCAGCCCTCATACCAGATGCTACTCCTGAAGAGTTCTCCATGGGAGCTGCTATGTGTAGATGCAAGCTTGTGATAATGCCGTTAGCTAATTAGTTGCTCTATTTTCGATCAGCCTTTTTTACCTCAAGCTGATGAAGTTTATTGGAACAGTTGGTTTTCATTCTCTTGGGCAGCAGAGTTTCTAAAACATTATGATGATTTCTCTTTGTCATGGGAAATAAGTTGTTTGTCATTGGAGAATGAAGTGCAGGCTGGAAGGTTCTTGTTTTTGTGCAGAAAAAATGAACTTCTGTGCATGGTCCTTCTATCTTTGTTACGTAAAGTCTGGAGGGAGAAATGCAAAGGCATGGAATGGGGGGAAAATATCTGTTGGTAAACGGAATTGCTGGTTATTCACCGGAAAATTCATGTTTCTAGCACAAGACCTCATGTGGATATCTTCATGAAACGGGGAATTTATGTGGATGACATGCTAGAGATAATGAAATCTTTGTTTGTAAATGAATTTTGTATTTGGACTGGCACCTCCTTGTTGCTATGTCGGTCAAATTTGTTTTAACAAAAGAAAAGGATGCCCTTTATAGTTTTGTATTTTGCATGATGTTTAAGACCTTTCTGAGGTTTTTTATATTTGAGTGCTCCAGTTCTGATGGCTTCTTGTATGCATTTTTTCAGGTGCCATCCTTTAGGAATATTTGCAAATGGCAAGTTGTCTTCATGATAGTCTGCTGGAAATTTTCTTTTGATTGGGATGAAGTGCTGCCGCTTAATGTACAATGGATACAAGAGATGGGGTGCAAAGTGGTGCAGGGGAGAATATGGTCAGTGGCACGGATGAAGTGCAGAATAGAGGTAGCGACTTTACTCCCTCTGAAACGGCTGTTACAGGGTTTGAAGGTGATATTGATTTTGAACCACGCAATGGTATAGAGTTTGACTCGCATGAAGCGGCTTATTCGTTTTACCAGGAGTATGCCAAGTCTATGGGATTTACCACCTCAATAAAGAACAGTCGACGTTCAAAGAAGTCGAAAGAATTTATAGATGCCAAATTTGCATGTTCTAGATATGGGGTCACACCAGAGTCGGAAAGTGGTAGTAGTCGACGGCCCAGCGTGAAAAAGACTGACTGCAAGGCCAGCATGCATGTAAAGAGAAGGACAGATGGGAAGTGGATTATACATGAATTTGTCAAAGATCATAACCATGAACTTTTACCAGCACTGGCTTATCATTTTCGAATTCATCGAAACATAAAATTGGCTGAGAAAAATAACATCGACATCTTACATGCTGTTAGTGAACGAACAAGAAAGATGTATGTTGAGATGTCTAGGCAGTCTGCTGGGCATCCGCATGCTTGTGCTCTTCATGACAAAAATGACCATCAACCTGATAAAGGGCGAAGCTTGACATTAGATGAAGGGGATGGTCAAATCATACTTGAGTACTTTAAACACATTCAGAAAGAGAATCCGAGCTTTTTCTATGCAATCGATTTGAATGAGGAACAGCGTCTGAGAAACTTGTTGTGGGTTGATGCTAAAAGTCGGAATGATTATGCCAGCTTCAATGATGTTGTATCTCTCGATACGTCTTATGTCAAAAGCAACGATAAGTTTCCATTTGTGCCATTTGTTGGGGTAAACCATCATTCTCAGACTATGCTGCTTGGGTGTGCATTGATTGCAGATAAAACTAGATCAACGTTTGTTTGGCTACTGAAGACATGGCTCCGGGCAATGGGCGGAAACTCTCCTTCTGTGATACTTTCTTATCAAGACAAATGCCTTAAGGAAGCCATTGAAGAAGTCTTACCACAAACCCGTCATTGCTACCTTCTTTGGCATATATTGGAAAAGGTCCATGAAAATCTTTCTCATGTGATAAACAATCATGAGAATTTTCTGTCAAAATTCAACAAATGTATCTTTAAATCGTGGACGGATGAACAGTTTGATATGAGATGGTGGAAAATGGTGTCAAGATTTGAACTGCAAGAAGACGAATGGGTTCAGATGCTCTATATGGAACGGAAGAAGTGGGTTCCTGCTTTGTTGGGGGAGAGTTTTCTTGCTGGAATGTCTACAGCTCAACGTGTGGATAGCATGAACTCCTTCTTTGACAGATATATTCACAAGAAAATAACTGTTAAGGAATTTCTGAGACAGTATGGTGTCATTCTCCACAATAGGTGTGAAGAGGAGGCGGTAGCTGATTTTGATACATGGCACAAGCAGCCTGCTCTCAAATCACCTTCACCATGGGAAAAGCAACTGTCGACAGTCTATACTCATGCAATTTTTAGGAAATTTCAAATTGAAGTTTTAGGTGTAGTTGCATGCCATCCCAGAAAGGAGAGTGAAGATGGAGGGACTGTAATTTACAGGGTTGAGGATTTTGAGAAAAAGGAATACTTCATGGTAACGTGGAATGAAGTGGAGTCAGAGGTCTCTTGCTTCTGTCATCTGTTCGAGTATCACGGATTTCTTTGTAGACATGCAATGGTTGTTCTTCAGATCAGTGGTTTTCCCAGTATCCCATCTCGATATATCATGAAGAGGTGGACAAAAGATGCAAAGAGTAGGCACTCACCAGATGAAGGAACCAAAAAGATGCAGACAAGGGTGCAACGTTATAATTACTTGTGCCGACGAGCTATTGAATTGAGTGAAGAGGGATCAATATCTGAAGAGGCTTATGCCATTGCTTTTCGTGCACTTGTGGAGGCTCTGAAGAATTGTGTAGATGTGAACAATTCTAATAACAGCATGGCAGAATGCAGCACTAGCATTTGTGGTCTTCGCGAAACGGAGTCAGAGAATCAGGGAGTCACCGTTAATAAAACGAGTAAAAAGAGAAACACAAATAAGAAGAGAAAGGTAATAGGCTGGCTGCTGTTGGGCAGTGCTTGACATCAGGATTCCACTGATTATTACTGATGAAAACCCCTCACTCTTTCAGGTGCAAGAAGAGTCAGATGTTCTACTTGCTGAGGCACCAGACAGCTTGCATGAAATGGTTTGTCTTTGGCCTTTTCAATTTCTTGGAGAAAGTTACATAGAACTTCTGCCATGGTTTCAAATACATTTTAACTTTTCCTGTATGTACCACTATAGAGATAATAATTCAATCCTCTCCTAATTGCAGGAAAACTTAAACACAGATGGGATCACTCTAAATGGGTATTATGGCACCCAACAGAATGTGCAGGGACTGGTAACATGGGATACCTTTTATGCATTTGAAGAAAGTTAAAACTGATTTATTTTGGCAGATTTAGTGATTCTTCAGAGGTGTGAATTTTCAGGTACAATTAAACTTAATGGAGCCACCACATGATGCATATTATGTTAGTCAACCAAGCATTCAGGGGCTGGTAAGTTGTGCTGAATTGGCACCCATCCCTTTATTTTTCTTTCATGCTGAACCAAAATTATCTTTGGGATAGGCAGACTATGTTCTTATTGTTTTCAGTTGCCGTACCTGTAGGGGCAGCTGAGCTCTCTGGCACCCAGCCATGACGGATTTTTCGGGACCCAACCAGCCATGCACGTGCTGGTATGATATTGTTACTGGAGTAACATTGCAAAGATATATGGTCATCAAGAAATATAAAATTTTAGGGTTGTGGAATTTCCTTTGATCAGGCTTTAATTTATACAGGGACAAGTTGATTTCCGAACTCCGTCGACTTTTAATCGCAGTTCGCCGGTAGAGGATGTTTACTTTGTAAAATACATTGTAAAGACTACTTTAAATTGTTTTCTCATTTGTTGATGTTCTGTTCATCTGAACTGCAGGATCAATCGCACTTGAGACCTACACAAGTGCATGGCAATTCTTCAAGGCATCCTTGATACGAATACTTGTTTCATATATCTGGTACCGTATTTTCTGTGGGAACTATCCAAGTGGTCCAGCAATTTCTGGCATTGTATTTCCAATGGGTGTGTGATCAAGAATCATCAGTGAAAGTAAATATACACAAGCAGAAATAGAAGCATTAGGAAGAACCATAGCGCTGACAAATCTTTTAGGGATTTTTCAGATCGGATATCCAACTGGAACAAGATAGTAACACCGTCAAGATCTAAGTGCTGCATTTGGGATCCATGCAGCAGAATAGTCCTACAGTAAACTGTTACACCTTAACTTAGGTTTAGATGGATATTCATACTTAGAAAACCTGTTCATGGTGCTGAAGATATTACTGTCCTGGATAAGCGCTCAAGACTGTTTGGGGGAGCTCATGGTTTAACAGATTACTTTGTGCACGGTCTTGCAGTTGTGTGCTTGAAATGGGTTCATAACCAAGAGATTGATGGACTTTACGATGGTTCCAAGGTACAAGATCGTGTTACATTTTTCCGTGTTACATTTTCTAGGGGAGGAGATGACATGATCATCGAAAGGGTTTGTTGAATCCAATATCCAGAAAGGTGGAAGCTATATTGTACATGACTGACCGTGGAAATAGTTCAAGAAAATTTTATGTTGCATTTGTTTCCCCTCTCTCCTTAATTTTTGGCAGTGTTGCTTTCAATCTCAAGTTAGAGGCAAATACTTAATTTCATCTGATGGAGAAGAAAATGCTTGTACCATCTGTACAGCTTAGCCAACACTCTCCTCACTGTCAGTGAATATCAATTTCTTTCCATGCTATAATATTCTTCTCTTTCTTTGCAGTTACCTCGGTGTCTTTCATTATGCTGTTTGCAGATGTGTTAAGTTGGCAGATAAAATCTAAACATAAAAATCCAGACGAGGCTCTTCGCTAAACTAAACTCTCCCGTTCTTCCTTCTTGCAGCTGGTTTACAGTTCATTCGCCGTTCTGTGTGCAGAATCATTTTACTTCTTTAATGACGACCGTCTTATAGTATTGGACTAATTGGTGTCTGATTCCGACATATCCCGATGGTAATCGAGGGCTTAAAAATAATCACCTTCACCAGGACATGAACGTGCAATCGAGCTTCCTGAAGTGCAGTTCAGTGTCGGGTCTCGATCAGCTCAATAACCCGTTCATTATGATCGAAAGGGCTACCAAAATGCTCAGAATTTGGAAAAACTTAAGTGTGTCTTTTTCGTCTCCCTTCCCAGTTGAGTAAGCACGAAGATTGTCATCACAGTTACGTCTTTCGAAATCAAGAAGGGGCAAAGATTGAACACAGGACTTATTGGGGAGTTCATTATTATTTATTTGGAGTGCACACAGAAGCAATAGCCAAAGTGAGATTCCACCCAGTCGGCACGACTAAGCGGACTCGCAGGACATAGACTTGAGCATAAATTAGAGCACAAGCTTCCAGCCGATATAAGTCTAAGGGTGGTGGTGGTGGTAAGGCTGAGGCAGCCCCAGAGGGTAATGGGGCGGCTGGTGCGGTGGCAGACCCGACGGCGGCAGCGGCGGCACGTACAGGGACCCCAGTCCGTGGTGGAGAGGCCCTGGAGGCGGCACGTGCGGGGGCGGCGGACCAGGAGGACCAGGATGGGGGCGATGAGGGTCGTGTGATCTACCTCTTGTGGTTGGTTTTTGTATTCTGGGTGTGGCCAGGCAGTAGACAAGTGTAGAGAATTTTTAGTGTGGAGGCAAGCAAGAATGGGACATCAATTATTCGTAGAGATACTTTCTCTTGTCCCAAAAAAAAATGCTTCGATACCAAGGTATGGAAATTAAGAAGTACATAAAAATATATATATAAAGGCTGGACCGTGCAATAATTCATCGATCAGCTGGAAATCTCTTTTGATATCAGAGATATAATTTCAAATTGGTATTTTTATCCTCCCTTCGATGTTCTGTTTATGTGGCTATGCTTGTCCCCAGGGATAAGACAGAAAAACTCATTGGAAGTGCATCCCAAGTCGTCCTTTGAGCACGTCGCATATGTCTTCGTCATGTCGCGTCCCTCTCCCTTGTCCCCGTCCTTTTATCAACCGGCCGACCCTTTGTTGAACGGGATTTGGATGAGTGATTTTGGCTCTTCTCGAGAAGACCTCTTCAGAGGTAAGTCTGCAGCTCCGATACAAATTGTTTCGGTAGGCACGATATAACGTGGAGGCTCACAAACCAAACATTCTCCGAGTAATCCCAACAAGGAAAATGTCGACCATTTGTTACCATTATTTTGAATTTTTTTGGTCTCACCTTTTCGTTTATATTTTCAAACCCTTCAAAAATTAGCGGTCCATCCTTTCTCCTTTCCTCTTTATCCTCAAATCGATTTTTATTTTCCGATATCTATTTAATAGAAACTTTTTATTTTCGCAGTATATTATATGATCTACAGCTCTTTCAGCATCTAAATAGTTGCTGCTAGCTTCTTCTTCTTCTTCTTCTCTTTTCCATTTCCTGCTTTTCTTTCGCTTTAATTTTTCTTTCAATTTTTCCTTTAGTTGTCACCAAAAGAAAGATGACACGTACAAGATTCTTATAGCATCCGACTAGTCTTTAGTGGTCGAAGTGATCGTCCCTATCTCAAAAACATCAATGTTAGAACTACATAAGCGTCAAAATACCGCATTTCTGCACATTCTTTTTCCTCGCAAATCAAGTATGAAAGTACACAACTTAGATTATAATGAAAATTTGTAAATATTGCCGTAAGGGAGCTTACGCTTGTGTTCCTAAAGGAATACATATGTTCTTGATATCGTTCAAATCAATATGATCGAAAATTTGTAAAGTGAAAGATAGCAACGACCACCGACCACTGACCGATACATATGAATGGATCTTTGAAAGGGATACTTGAATGCTAACCATTTCTAGATGGGTCTTAATGTAAACGTTAATGAATCTTACCATTTTCTTGAGGGAAAAAGACCCAAACAAGTTATGGATGTGAGGATGCACATCGATCCATGGTCATTGATACCCTTTGTAGAAAATCTTGAGTACTGCCATTCAGCCATCTTTTGCAGCTAATGATTCATAGGGTTTGCTCATTTAGAAGGTTCTTGCGGGCATTAATGCATTGAAAAACTGATTTCCTGGCTCCCCTCTTGCTTGGTACCCTTGCAAATCAAAGGTATCGAGCGAGCTACTGCTATAATTTTTTTTTTTAGGTCGAAAGCTGCTGCTATAAATGCAAGGTATCTTTTGTTTAATTTCTTCTTGAACAATCGCAAACACCTTTTTATTATGGATTACTTCTAGAAATACAATGCTTAATCTTAGCATTCAATGTTAGCCATATTAGTCAATATTTATATGTTTCAATGCAACAAGAAAATGTTATTTATAGTAAGTCATTTTGTTGGTTGGTTAATCCGTCACTTTTTTTTCCCTGAAATGGGTTAAATTGGTGTTAGTCTAGATATAGTAGAACAATTCTATTTGATCAAACAAGTACCTTGTGTAAGAATTGAAAAATTCTATGGCTCGACTCTTTAGTGATCTCTTATATATTATTTGTGTTTACTATAGGCGACTGCCTTCGGACTTTCCCTGGTATGACCGGTAGTTGAGCTTTCTTCATCGATTCTGATTCCATCTTTCTACACACATCCGTAGTGCTAAACAACAACTAATGTGATTATCCCTCAGAAGTTCTGAGAGAAATCTTTAGATTCCAAGGACTCTGTTTAATTTAGCTTGAAGGGGATCTTTCAGATCGGTAACATCTTCGTCATTCTTGATCATGGTATCCTTTAGGGTTTTTCATCTTGCTTCCTCCAAAGGGTTTCATTTCCAACAAAAGATGTGCGTATCTTCCGCATTGTCGTTGCCGGGAGGCTTTTACATTGATGTTACTTAATCTTGTTATTTTTTTCGATTTGCATTGTATGTTTCTCACCAAATTTTTTGATTGTATGTCCATTTCTAGCTCCAGTGCGAGGCGATACGTGTTATCCCCGCAAGGTAAATACTAACATTTGATTTTCCATTATGACTTATTGAGTGGGCAACCGTTTATTCAAAAAATGTAAGTTCTTAAAGGAACCGCGTCGAATGTATCTTGAATTTTAAGACGATTGGCAAGCAAGGAATAAATAAAGGTCGAGACTTTTTGCCATGCGTAATGAATGGCGGAAGAAATATTACATAGAACTTCAACAAAAGGACGGTGTCCCTGGTGCGAGCCGGACACGACTGTACTCCCCCATAACGCGTCTCGGTCACGTCAACCCGTCAACCTATAATTTTGACGTTCTATGAGATTTGATAAGAGCCAAAAAGCACGACGAGATAGAAAGCACGCAAAACGGGCGATAGGCGAGCGAAGAATCGAAACAATTTTCGAGACAACACTTTAATTATTTA